>NW_020539725.1:66339625-66365599 GCF_003426905.1 Ctenocephalides felis
CAAAACCTACATATGGTAGGGTGTGCGCAACTATTAAATTTTGGGGTCAAAGGTCACCAAAATCGCGGTTTTTCGCTTTTTTTTGTAAATATCTCATTTCCTATGGTTTTTTTGTTATTTATGTTTACTATCAATATTGTAGAATACAAAATTCTCTACGAAATAATTTTTCATGCGGTGAACAGTTTTCGAGATAAAGGGCGGAGAGCGCGCGGTCTCTGCATTACTTCAAGACTTCAGGCCAACCGATAAAAAACGCGCCTCTATCTCGAAAACGGTTCACCGTATGAAAAATTCTTCCAAACAAAACTTGTAGAGAATTTTGTATTCTACAATATTGATAATAAACATAAATAGCAAAAACAACCATAGGAAATGAGATATTTACAAAAAAAAGCGAAAAACCGCGATTTTTGTGACCTTTGACCACGAAATTTAATAGTTGCGCACACCCTGCCATATGTAGGTTTTGAGACAACTTTTAGGGTGTCAATATACAACTATTTACAAACTTACAGCTGGGTATCTCACATTCCGAGATTCTTGCCTAATTTAACCTAAAATGACTAGGCTATATCATACACTACTGGTTCAATTCTAATCAATGATCAATTTTTTCTATATTTTATCAGAACCAAGTCCGATTCCTTCCCGGAGTACTCTGGCCACCGATACGACCAGCGCCAGTTGTTCCGGAGCGAGTGGAAGTGCCATCGACAGCTGTCCCCGTACAACAGCTGTCAGCAGCAGCTGCAACAGCAGCAAAATTGGAGCTGCAGTCAGCAGCAGCGGCGACAGGGACAGTGTTTATGGAGGATCAACGTTGAGGCTTTGTCCTGATAGGAGGAAACAGAGCGATTACATGACTTCGAGTGCAGCCAGTGATTTCGAGAAAAAGGTTAGTTGGAGATAGTAGAAACTAGGGTTTGTCGGCTTTCAAAAAAAGGTTTTAAAAACCAGTTTTTTTGGCGAAAATTATGGGATTTGAAAACCGATTTTTCAGCGAAAAAAGTCGGTTTTTACTGAATATGTGGAAAATAACAAATATAGCCAAATATAAAAGATAGATGAAAGCGTTTTGATTCTTGAAATCATATCGGTTTAATAGCATTTGGAATCTTATCAGTCTGCAATGGTTCCCAGAAAGGTTTTGTATATATTAATTTAGATTTTTATAGCAGTTTATATATTTATTTAAATCAGTGTGACTTCTTCTTGAAGAAGTAACTTCCACTACTCAAACTTAAAAAAAAAGAGTTTTAAACCCTAGAAGCCACAAATTAAAGAACAAAAAACTTAGAATTATTATATCAGGCTTTAAAAACAATTAAGCATAATTTGGTCGCTAGTATGAAAGTATTTTCTATTTCAGGACATTTTATGAGTAAACAAAGGACACATCTAACAATAAGTAGCATTTCGATAGACGTTCTCAGTTTTTTGAAATCATATTTTATTAAACAAAAAACAATTAGATTGTTTAAAATTAATTAACTAAAATTTCTCGGAACAGACAACCGGTTAAAACCGGTTTTTTAGTGAAATTAAAATTCGAAAACCGGTTTTCTGAAATGTCGATTTTTGTACAAACCCTGGTAGAAACTATTGATTGTTTTTTTTATTTTTTGTGACATTTTTGACGTCTTAGCACTGGATGTTTAGATTTCAGTGCCTGGGTTTTATGGGCGTAATAAAATATTATAGTCCTATGAAAAATGTATTAAAATTTTAATCAATTAGCCGTGCAGTTAAAGCTGTACGATTGCTTCGAAAAAAAGTTCAGAATTTCCAAAATATTTCAAAATAAATTATTTTTCAAAATGTCTTTTTTTTTCCAAACGAAAGTAAATTTTTGTCAAGAATTTAGAGTTTCTCAAAAATCTAATTTTTTCAGAGTAATTTTTTTTTTAAAAATGTTAATATTTAAAAAAATAATAATGTTTAGTACAGGAAGTTCCATTTGCCTTAAGTCACGATGCCATGCGCCCCACTAGTTATATATTTTTTTCGGAAATCTTTACTTTTCTTCCCCAAAAACTTTGATTAGGGTCCTGCCAAGGCACGCTACACCCTGATATATATATATATATATATATATATATATATATATTATAAGGAAATGCATTATATTTTACAAGTGTATTTAGTATTTTGTTACTATCGGATATAATTTGACGTGTCGGCGATATATGGAACGAAATCTGAATCTAATTAGTTTCCCTTCGATTCGCCTGCGGTCAATGCTACCGACTTTCAGGAAACCGCACCAAAATATTATATTATATACACACTAAAACATTTATACACTTATATATAAATATATAAACATACGTTGAAAATTTATTGCTAATTAATTATGTGTTAAAAAGAAATTATTTATTGAAATTCTACTGTCGATATTTCACGCAAAGTGACGTCATTCATTTTCACGCTCTATATGTCGAATATTTTTACAAAAATACGTTTGCTTTGAAACATTTTGGAAATTAAATAAATGTACTCAAACGTCATCTTTATGTAATATAAATCACAAAGAACGATTTTTTTGTTATGTCATCAGCGTTGGAACTTGAGGAAAACTCCAACAATTTTTTTCTTTGGTTAAATAATTTTTTTTTATTAATTTATTACAATTATTAACCTCCCGTAGGGTAAGTTATACTAATGGGCCGAAAATCAAAAATGAAAATTTTTGCATATCTTCATGTTTCAGCGGTTTCTGAACATTTTGGCATACCACAGAAAAAATGGGTGTATGTATGTTTTGTATGTCCGCATATTTTGTCCAAGTTTTCGGATCATTCATTCATTTACCTATTGATATTCCTTCCATTTGATTCCTATTGATAAAGAGATGTGCTGATTAGTTTTTGGCAAAGATACAGCCGTTACGGAGATACGGAGCAAAGAGTGCAGAAAATTGAAGTCGAGATTTTGAGTGAAAGGAGTATCCGATTCGAATGATTCAAAATGCATTCAATTTGTTATGATTAGGAGAAGTGGTGTTTAGTTTTTAGTAAAGGCAGGTCTAGCCGTTTTAGATGATATGCAGCTAAATGTGCAAAAAATGGCAGTTTTTGAGTGAACTAAGCGTCTGATTTGAGTGATTTAAAAATCTTTCTGCTTGTTTTAATAAAACAATTGCTTTTGAGGATAAAAAATATTACATTTGGATTCAAAATTCAAAAAATTACCCAGGCTAAGCACAGTCTAAGCGCCACTCTGGTGCAAATGTTTACCCAAGTGCGTTTAGACTGTTTTTCTTTCTTGTTGAAAAGTGTGAAAATGCCGCCGAGCTAAGCACAGTATAAGTGAAAATGTCGCGCAGAATTATTTGTAAATGCGTTTAGGCTGTGACTATACGGGAGCACTTTAATTCAATTTTGTGTAAATTAGCAATATGTTTTTTTAAATTAATTCGAAATGAAATGACGATTGTTAATGTTCTGGAGATAAATTGATTTATTTATAATTTACATTTGATTTGCTCAGATATAACAAGATAGCAAAAATAATGAAAGTTACAGTATTTGTAATAATATATTTGAAAACGTTTAAAATTTCTCGAATATTTCATTACGGTACGGGAAGTTCCAGCAATTTTCTTTAAGACACGATGCCATACACCACTAGTTTATTAATAACATTCGTTTAACTAGGCCATATTATTTTATTATTTTGAATGTACGTGGGTGCAAACGTTCATAATATTTTGTTACCATTCTGGCTTATCGGATTCTGAAATAGAAACATACTATAAAGCCTCTATATGATTGTATAAAATTGGCATAGTTCGGTATAGTAAAATTATTAAACATTCGATTCGTATTGATGACGTTATTGGTTCGTGGGAAGCAATTAAACTGGCTAAATGAAACTTTGGGATGAGCATGTTTTTAATCTTATTCATCTGATAATATTTTGAATTAGATTATTCAATATAACGTTTTATATTATTCATTTGTGGCGAGAGTAGCTCAGTCTGATAATAAATTTGAAATGTTTAATTAAAGTTGAATATAATTTGAGAAATTGCATTGAAATAGAAGTAAAAAGTTGAATTTAAAAATAGTTCATTCGAAGTTAAATAGAATTTGAATGGTTGAGTTGAATTTAAATTAAATTAATTTTTCTTAATCAAAACTTTTTTAAGTAAAATTAAAAGTAAGAAGAAAACCAAGATTAGAATTGGAGAAGATCTGATTTAGAAGAAAAAAATTAATAAAAAAAATCAGCAAAAATTTGAAAATTAGATAGAATATGATTTATTTAAAAATGATATAATATAAATTATATATAAGAGATAGTATACATCATATATAAAAACATAGTATAAAAACAAAAATACATAAACAATTTTTTCAGTTAGGAGATAGATACAGGTTGGCTGAATCTTGTACAGGTTAACGTAGAAAAATAAAATTTGCTCCTAATTTATTTAACAAATATTGAGGACAATTATATTCACTATGCATTATAAATTATTAAATCTAATTACTTTACAAATTTGGCGATGGCATTTTATTTGACCGTTAGATTTACAATAAGTCAACGGCATTGCAACGGGCAGACGAAACGTGGGCGAAATGCTTATTAATATTAATAATAAACAAATTAAGGACGGAATAAATTTATTTTATATATTGTGCTAAATGCAGAGACGGATTACTTATTTACTTCCCGAAGGAGAAGTTTATTTCTTCTATCCTAAGAAAATTCACTCGACAAAATTAGATAAGAACTCGTGATGACCGGCAGAGTCATTTTTTTATTATCAGCAAAAAAGTGCAAAAATGTTTGACTACGTTTTAGCAAAAAATCTAGAACCTAATCAAGATTGGTAAAATAGACCAATGTTATGGCAAGGCTATGTTATGCAGCAGTTTTCATATAAAGTGATACTAAATACTGTCGAAATCTTATGTGTTTGCTGTGCAGTCAGACGTTTTAGATAGAAAATCTAACTTATGTTAAAAAAGCGACGTTATTATAAGGGGCATCTATTAATAACGTGAGCTTTTTAGCGGGAGGGGGGTTTGACAAAAAATTACAAAATATTAGGTTGTCAAATATCTCCCACCCGCTTTTTTGCTATTGGTTTATAATACAAAAAGGCGGAAAGGAGATATTTGACAACCTAATATAATGTGGGGAAAGGAGGAGTATAGTAAGGTATTACGTGTATTTATTCTTTACCTGAATTTGAAAAAAATCCCAACATTTCAAAAAAAAAATTACAATTGTTTTTTTGTAATCAGAAATATACGTGATGTTTGCTGGGGGAGGGGGAAAAAATCCTTCAAAAATCGATCAAAGTCAAATACATGGCATTTTGATAGTACTTAGTAGCATTTTGTATGAAAACTGGAACGTAACATAGCCTTGCCACAATATTCGTCTATTTTAAGCCAGAATTGGCCCATAAATGCTTATTTTTTGTTGCTTTTTTGAATACAATCTAACATAATGATGACGCTCATCTTAAAATATTATAGTCCTACGAAAAACGGCCCATAATTCGGCCATAATTGTTTTTTTTTTTTGCTTTTTGAATAAAACCTAACATATAATGATAGAGTTCTCGGAATAAACGCACATCCTAAAATATTATAGTCCTTGGGGGTTGACTTTAAAAATGTATTAATGTTGCGAATAATAGGACGCTTTTTTGGACATGCAACTACAACTTTTCTCAAGGCAAAATGCCACTTACATTTACGATTTTTGAATTCGATTATGATCTTCGAACAATGCAATCGTGTCTGATATTACATATATTATTTTTAATTTGATCCTTTATAAATAAGTGCAAGCCAACTACCGCGCCTTTATATGAAAAAGACTGTAATTGACTGACAGCCATATACTTACATGCATATGAAAGTTAGGGTGAGAGCTGATGGAAAAAATACATTATTCAAGTTTTGTCTAAAAATACGTAAAAAGTTTTTGAAATAATAGTATAGAAAAGTATATAAGTAGACAGGTAAACTGGAAGACAAGTAGATTATGAACAAATCAAATTATTTATTGATTATTCATAAATATCACGAAGTTTATCCAGATAAAATGCTAACAACTTATTTGCTACCTAGTGTAATAGAGTTCAGTATCAGAAGTCACAATTAGAACTTTAAAACACATCCTTCGTCTATAAAGACTTTTTTAGTCTAGATGTCTTTAATTTGAAGTTCAAAGACTTATCATGAAATTTCTATTTTATCCGAGAATTGGCTTCGCAATATTTTAGTTCTTTTGTCTTGCACTTTTTAACAAAATGTTCTATTTTTTCTTTACAGTTTTCATAAAATTGTATTAATCATTACTATCACCAGAATTTAAAAAAATCAATAATATATATGTATATATACTAGCTGGCCCGACAAATGCAGCCAAGAACTTTTTTTTAGAAATTTTTTAGTAAAATTGGTTAGACTACTAAAATGACTATTATGAAGTGAATATTTGTAGTAGGAGGGTGAAAATTTAGAGTTAAATACATTTTTAATTCCACATTGAACATTAAACAAGATTGACCCCACAACTTAAAAAAAGTAGTGTATGGTTGGACAACCCTTGATAAAAATAAACTGTTTTTTAAGTAAACTTTAGGCTTTTTCATAAACTCAAAAAAAATCTGAATTAAAATTAAGTCAAAAATATTCATGAAATATTTTTCAATTACTGAAATGACTTTTACGAAATAGGGGTTTGTGATAGAAGTGTGAAAATTCAGGGCTGCATGTCTATTTGAGTTACAAATAATAATAGAAAAAATTAGTCTTAAAACGAAGAAAAAAATTTTAAAAGCCAACCTTAATACTTAAGGGTATGAAAAATAGATGTTGTCCTATTTTCAGTCTTTACTAAAAGTTTTTAAAGTTTTTAGCATAACTTTAAAAGTCATCCTCCCAGCTTTCTGTCTATTACCTAACAAGTAAATTATATTATTCATTTAAAACGTTTCAGTTCAGTATATCACGGACCGTGAATTGGACGACGGCGCGAATTCGCTCGTTCGCTCTTTAGAGTATCGGTGTGTGATTTATTTTTCTCTATTAATTACCATCCATGTGCTAATTAATTAATGTGCTGGTGATGTTAATTTCATTTAATTAATGTGTCGGAACAACGTGTTTAATGATCAGTGATATAAAGGAAAATTTTTGATCTACATAAAAAAAATGTTGGTGTTGAAAATGGAATCATCATTCATAATATTTTTTTTTTTTGAATTTTTAATATTGTGTTAAATAATTTTGGTTTCGCATATCAAGCGAAACTAATTAATTGCCAATTTATATAATAAAAATATAAATTACAAATTAAATTTAAATATAAATATAAATAATTAAAAACAATTTGTAACAATACTCTTCCGAAACGGCTTGACCGATATTTATGAAATTTCTTAATCACGATTAGTAATGACTGAAAATAGGACAACACTTATTTTTTCTTCATTTTTGGGCCAATTTTTTCTATTATTATTTGTAACTTAAGTAGGCATGCAGCCCTAAATTTTCACACTTCTACCACAAAACCCTATTTCGTAAAAGTCTTAAAAGTTTAGTAATTGAAAAATATTTCATGAATATTTTTGACTTAATTTTAGTTCAGATTTTTTTTGAATTTATGAAAAAGCCTAAAGTTTACTTAAAAAACAGTTTATTTTTTATCAAGGCTTGTCCAACCCTACTACTTTTTTTAAGTTGTGGGGTCAATCTTCTTTAGTTTGATTTTTTCAATGTGGAATTGAAAAATGTATTCAACTCTAAATTTTCGCCCTGCTACTACAAATCTTTACTTCATAATAGTCATTTTGGTAGTCTAAACCACTTTTACTAACAATTTTCTAACAAAAATTTTTTTGGCTGCATTTGCTGCCGGGCCAGCTAGTATATATGTACATATATTAATTTTTTTTTCAATTCTGGTGATAATAATGATTAATACAATTTTATGAAAACTGTAAAGAAAAAATACAACATTTTGTTAAAAAGAGCAAGACAAAAGAACTAAAATATTGCGAAGCCAATTCTCTGATAAAATAGAAATGCTATGTTACGGGTCTATCTTCGTATTAGTTGGTAGTCATAAATTGTCAATACGTTATGTATTTGCTGTGCCAAAATTTTTGCATTTCTCGACGTTTTGAAGGTTTCTGAACATTTTGGCTTACCTCAGAAAAAATTGATGTGTGTGTGTGTTTTGTATGTTCACATTTTTTCGTCCACGTTAAAAAACATTCGAATCCTATTGATAGGGACATGTGCTGATTAGTTTTTGGCAAAGGCAGGTCCAGCCGTTATGGAGATACGGAGCAAAGAGTGCAGAAAATACAAATCGAGTTTTTGAAAGAACGAAATATCGGATTTGAATGATCTAAAAAACATTAAATTTGTAATGATTGGGAAAAGAGGTGATTAGTTTTTGGCAAAGATAGGTCCCGCCATTTCGAAGATACAGAGCTAAATGTGAAAAAAATGTCAGTTTTTGAGTGAACTAAGCGTCCGATTTGAATGATCTAAAAAACTTTCTGCTTGTATTGACAAAACAACTGCTTTTGAGGATAAAAAAATGATTACATATTTTTGTATTTTCCATGAAATATTTTTGTAATTTTGGATTAAAAATTCAAAAAATGACCCAGGCTAAGCACAGTCTAAGCGCCACTCTGGTACATATGTTTACCCAAGTGCGTTTAGACTTGAGAACTTTTCCAATTTCGTGAAAACTATTGAAAAATGTGAAAATGCCGCCAAGCTAAGTACAGTATAAGTTAAAATGTCGCACTGAATTATTTGCAAATGCGTTTAGGCTGTGACTAAACGGGAGCAGTTTTTCAATTTTGTGTAAATTGGGCAACTATTTTTTTTTTTAAATTGAATTTGAAATGAAATGACGATTGTTATTGTTCTGGAGATAAATTGATTTATTTATGATTTACATTTGATTTACTCAGATATAACAAGATAGCAAAAATAATGAAAGTTACAGTATTTGTAATAATATATTTGAAAACGTTTAAAATTTCTCGAATATTTTATTACAATACGGGAAGTATTGTACCCCACTAGTTTAAATTTTATATCAAATCTGCCAAAATATTTGGTCTAATTTAAATTCCAAACTAAATCTGCCAAAAGTTCTTTATATATGCAAATCTTTCTTGGGTTTTTGTTCTTGAGGAGCATTTATTTTAAACTATATATTTCCCCATGTTGTCTACATCTCTGATCACCGCCGAATAACATTTCACATAACATTTTTCAATTAATTAATTATCAAAAACTTATCACAAGTGTCTTTTACAATGATTCAATCACCATCTTCTATCATGGACCAAAATAAAAACAGTTCCAGGATCATTTACAGTGATAGCCAAAGTTAAAATTCTAAAGTGAGTTTCCAAAGTGAATTTCCAAATTAAAAATTTACGATTACAACAGAGCTTGTCAATTGTACAACATTCGGATATGTGACAATCGGGCGCAGAGATCTCGCGCGTCCTCACGGATCGAGGGCATGTGGAGGGCTCGCGCGGGGGTGCCGCCGTTTGGGAAACACTGGCCGTTGATTGAGAATAACAATGATGGACAAGGACCGGATCGGAATGTAAAATAATAATATATATAGATATTTGTATTATCACAATTTATTTATCTATTTTATATTCTAAAAACGTATTTTACTTAAGTGTGAATGTCAACTGCAATCAGTAGCTACCTACGAAACACGTAACGTACATATGCTCGGTATATATTCTCATTAGAAACATCTTAATTTCTGAATTCTGATTTTTTTAATTAACAACCGCTTACCATAGGCCTATAATGTTTTAGTATGTTATTAAATCCTCGGAAACTCAGGCAGAACTTTAAAAAATATGAATTTCTCTGAAATCTCTGAAACTTTTTACATGTTTACAGTTTCAGGAAATTTGAAATTACTTTAAGAATCTTTATAACTGTTCACATCAGATTGTTCTCTGATGAATCAATTAATATCGAATCTCTTTATTAAGTTATACAGATAATTAATTACGAAATTAATTACATCATTGACTTCTCCAACAATAAAACACGCTTTGACAAAAACTATTGTTTAATAGACAATAGATTTTTTTGCAATCTTTGCTTTAAGTTGACACTAAAATGGACAGATTTTCTTTTATCATTTTGTAATTGTAATTGGCAAATTACATATGATGTACCAATTTGGCATCAAATGAAACCAAAACTAGTTGTTAAATCAAATTATTGAAACTTTCATTTTAAACACGAATATTTGATAGGATATATATTAATATATATGGTTTTGTGAGAAAGATGAAGAAATTTTTTGTTTGTTTTATATTTGAAAAGGAAAAATTTGATTTTATTATACAACAGTAATGAATTTATTTCGATTACAAAAATGAAGTGTTTTTAGTTGAACTTCTCTAAGTAAATGAAAGTGAATCCGCAAATGATCCGTTTCATTGAAGTGCACTTTGGTGAACCACATTTTTTGTTTTTTGGTCTGACGTTAACACAATCAAAGCGGATGGTTTTCCAATTTGTGAACAGGCAACGTATAACTGCCCATATGAAAAACATGTTTTATAAATAATCTATTTGAAATTTATCCCGCAAACACTAAGCGATTGGCCTTGAAACTTGTCATTGCGAACGCAAGGCGAACTGGAAATTGCAATCGTTCGAAGTCAAACGGAAGACCAGTCAGAATCATTGGTATGTCACCAAATCGCCAGCAATTTTTGATTGATCGGTGAAGTTTAGTGCGTGTACATCATTATTCTTTGCGGCAAGAATTGCTCGTAGACTTAACCAAGTATAATTCTGATAATTTTCACTAATGTCATTACCCGAATTTTTAATTACGGTGCGTGAAGTTCCAGCAATTTGCATTAGGGCACGATGCCATGCACCACTAATTTTTTTAGCTATAAACCTTGGCCTTTCCAACGAATGCAAGATTGTCGAAATCGGTTCGTGCGTTCAGGAATGAAAACCCGACTTATTTTTATATATATGTATTAATAATCTAGATACCTGAAAATAAAACTGTTTTAATTTGACTTCGAAAAATACTTTGGTCTTCCACTTGAAACTGACTTTAGGATATTTATTACTAATAAATTATTATTATTATTATTATTTTATTCTTCCAGCGCTATAACCTAACCCAGCAACTTCTGACCCTTCTATGCTGCATAGCGGTGTCCCTGGCGCTTCCCAGCAGCCTGGGCCTGGCCAAAGAAGTTCGCACCAGAGGGCTGCCCTTTGCGGTTGCCTACTTCGTCCTTTTGTTCATTGTAGGGTTGCCACTGTCTGTGGTAGCATGTACTGTGGGGCAATTTTGCGGAGAAGCTGCCGCTGGGAAAGCTCATCGGGCAGTACCATTGGTGAAAGGTGAGAAAAAAGTCTCTGTAATTTTTTTTCCAAGACAATTTTTTGTCTGTTAGGCATGAACCATCATTCAGCTTCTTCTTCAATGCTCACTATATATTTTTTATTACATTTTGTATTTTGTCCCTTTGCTCAAATCAACAGACATCAGTACCATAAGAATAGAACTAATGATTCCAGTTGTAATTTTTATTGACGAACTAGCTGACCGGGCAAACGTTGTTTTGCTAAGTGAGGTATATTCTAAACAATTTCTAGAGAATCAAAAATATTATTACTTTAAGTGTATAAGGAAGCGTTGTTTGAATGCTATATACAATGAGGTATTATAAAAACAATAAACCCCGTTAGTTTGTCTATATTTTATCAATACACTCATTGATTACGTTTCAAGTTTTTCAGTTTCTCTTTGGATTTTGGATTTTGTGTATAGTTGCAAATAATACTACTGAGCTTATACAAAGTTTTCAAATTTCTGCGAGGAGAGATAGAAAATGAATTATATATATCTGCTTTGACCTGCTTTTTGAAAAGTTTCAAGTAATATTCAATGAATTAAAGTAAATTTAATAAAAAGTATATATGTAGAGCAGGGCGAGGCACGAAGGTCCAATTTGACTTTGAGCAAATATAAACTATATTATGAAAATCAAACCAATTATATCACAACAAATAACACATTTGAAATGAACAATTATCTGACTACGTTCAGTAAAACTGCCAGCTGCTTCATCATTGTAGAAATGTGCTTTTTGTCGTCTTTCAAAAATTTGTTATCGAGACCTTTTTACCCCGTAGACGATTTTACAAAATAATAACATTTTTAACTAATGCTAAAAAATTACCGACGGAAAAAATACTTTTATTATGTATTTTCAAACATTACCGTTCACCTCCCGATAGCAAAGTCATAAGTATCAAGGTTATAGCTGGTTATACATCTTTTTCCCTCTACTTTCAAATATTGTTGTTAAACAATGCTTAACTTTACTGGTTTTTGACACATCGGTGATGGACCTTTTTAACCCCGGATCTTTATATATTACTATCTATTCTTCGATAAATTCTGGGAAATTATAACTGGGAAAAAGTTATTCGACAAAATGTCCCTTTGATCGATACCAAATTCTGAATTTAAATAATATAAATGAAAAATAATATAACCTTGAAAATGTTATAAATACCAATGAGTATATAATTATACAAATGTTATCTTTCAAAGCACCATGTTTGAGAAAAATATGATTTGCAAAAAAAGAGTGCTACAACGCCAAAAATGCATTTTCATATTACTTGCATTTTCATAATACTTGCGGTCCGTTTAATAACGTTTTTGTGTATAAATAAAACTACAAACAAAACTACTTACTACAATTTAATCATAATTGAATAATATTCACGTAAAACATCCTATTAATATAATTGAACATCATCTGTCAAAAACGTTCGACATTTGACGTATTAGCCACCGTCCATTGTTTTATTCAAATTACGCTTGTACAAAAATGTTCAATTTAAAAATGTAAAGTTTCTACGCGATTTTGAAACCACATCTCACCTTTCCGACCATCTCTGCATTGGCACGAATTTTTCAAGACTAAGACTGGCCAAATCGGTTTAGCCGTTTTCGAGTTTTAGCGGATCATTTTATCGAGAGCTTCATTTTTATATATAAGATGAATACATACATATGTTTCTATTTTCAGGGGTGGTAATAATTCGAGCCCTGGCATGTTGGAGCGGCGCCGCCTGCGTGTGTCTGCACGCCTCTTTGGCCCTGCTGCAATTCGTGCTTTCTCTGTCCGGTCCCACACCATACAGGCACTGCACAATGCTCAGGATGCGACACGATGTAAAGATAATTGAATTTTGTTATTAGCATTATTATTTTTATGATAACATATGATTTTGCTCTTTTAGTCTGGATATCAAGCAGTAGGATTAACTGCGGATGAATGCATAGAGTAAGTATAAAGGATAATCAATAAATCGTTTGCTGTCTTTGTAAGTTTTTTATAATGTAATTAACTTCCCATAGGGCAAGTTATAGTAATCGCAAAAAATCGAAAATGAAAATTTTTATATATCTTTACGTTTCAGAGGTTTCTGAACATTTTGGCATACCTTAGAAAAAATGGATGTGTGTGTGTATGTACGTGTGTGTATGTACGTGTGTGTATGTATGTGCGGATACAAATTTTCGTCGACGATTTCGGGAACACCGATCAACCGATTTGAATAATTCAAAGAACATTCGATTCGTATTGATAAGGAGACGTGCTGATTAGTTTTTGGCGAAGGCAGGTCTAGCCATTCCGAAGATACGGGGCAAAAAGTGCCGAAAACGGTAACTCAGTTTTTAAGAGAACGGAGCGTCCGATTTGAATAATTCGGAATAAACATTTTATTTGTATTGACTAAATGAAGAACTATTCAAATTTTTGGAAAGGCAGCTCCAACGAATTTGGAGATATGGAGGAAAAAGTAAAAAAATGAGCCATTTGGCGGTCAAAAATGAACATTAGACATATGTACATCAAATTATCAGATATTTTATAGAGATTTTAACAATAAGTATAAATTTTGTTTACATTCCTATGGGTTCCGTGCCAATGTTTACGCGTTTCACGGCGACGCGGCGCTTACGCGCTTTGATATTTTGTCTTTATGCAGTTAAAGCCGTACGATTGCTTCGAAAAAAGTTCAGAATTTCCAAAATATTTCAAAATTAATGATTTAAGATAGAATGATTTAATATGGTTCGAAATTCTATTTAAAGTTTCAAATCATTGATTATTTTTAATCACTCGAATTTTGAATTGCGGTACGGGAAGTTCCAGCAATTTGCCTCAAGGCATGATGCCCTAATTGCCTTAAGACAGAATTCCACTTACAGCTAGTTTTTTTTGTGTTTCAGAAGGACGTTCTTGGCTGGTCCAATAGACAACCCTTTATGGTATGGTGTCCTGGCGGCTATTTCGGTGGTAACATTTGGATTTGTTATGCTTGTGTAAGTATTTAAAAATTAAATCTAATCGATCGATATTGCTTTGCATTGTTTCTAAAAATATACTTTGATTAATTGGATAAGCTAAAGTTGCAAGTTTCAATTTCAAGGCAAAGCACTGGCACGTAAAATTAATAATTTATAAACTTGTTGAAATAGTTTCCTGGGTTCATACCATTGGGGGTATAAATAAATGCAGAACTAATGTGCTTTACGTTGTTTTAATGCTTTTCATACTCTACAGAGGGTTTTACTCAAAATTCCAACAGAGAGAACTGATATTCTTATGTATACCATTCTAATTTTTCTAAATTTTAGAATTTTCATTCTAAATTTTTTTTAGATCGAGATCTGGACCAGCAATAAGGCGGCTCCTGATAATTTCTTCACTGCCATTGTTAGCATTGATGCTAGCTACTTTAGGAATTGGAGCCTCTTTGACAAATTTTGAACAAGAGAAAGCTGGTAACTACAATTTTATATAAAGCCCTTAAATTACATATATATAAAAATAAGTGGGGTTTTCCTTCCTGACGATATAACTCCAGAACGCACGAACCGCAAGGTTTATAGCTAAGAAAATTGATGGTGCATGGCATCGTGCCTTAATGCAAATTGCTGGAACTTCACGCACCGTATTTAATTAAAAATTTGAGTAATGAAATTAGTGAGAATTGTCAGAATTATGCTTGGTCAAGTCAACGAGCAATTCTTGCCGCAAAGAATAAGGATGTACATGCACTGAATTTCACCATTCAATAAAAAATTGCTGGCGATTTGGTGACATACCAATGATTCCGACTGGTCTTCCGTTTGACTTCAAACGATTGCAATTTCCAGTTCGCCTTGCGTTTGCAATAACAAGTCGCAAGGCCAATCGCTTAGTGTTTCCGGGATAAATTTCAAATAGATTATTTAGAAAATCATTGTTTTTCACATGGGCAGTTATATGTTACCTGTTCACGAGTTGGAACACCATCCGCTTTGTTTGTGTTAACGTCAGACCAAAAAACAAAAAATGTGGTTTACCAAAGAGCACTTCAATGAAACGGATAATTTGCGGATTCACTTTCATTTACACAGAGAAGTTCAACTAAAAAACACTTCATTTTTGTAATCGAAATAAATTCATTACTCATGTATAATAAAATCACATTTTTCCTTTTCAAATATAAAACAAATAAAAAATGTCTTGATCTTTCTCACGAAACCATCTGGTGGCGAAACGGAGTTTGTCGGGTTTGCTAGTATTATAATAATTTAAATTGTAATGATGTAAAATCTCTACATCTTAAACCTATTTTCTTATTTTTAAAATTATAGTTATAACCTAATTAATACAATATTTTAAAAAAACAATACATTAATTGCAAAATGTTTACGTAAGAATGGGGGTAGGGGGTAAGAGCTTTGCTTACTTCTACTGACAAGGGGGATGAGGGGGTAAATAATTGCAATAAATCTGCTTACGTAATACTTGAACGATCCCTAAAGCCCTTAATTTCTCATAAATAAATAAGTGCATATAATAATTTAATTTATTTTGCAGAGTCTGATCCGAATTTATTTATTCCAATGCCAACAACAACTTCAAGTTACACGGCAGTACCTACTGATGCCGACTTGAAAGCGCCGGAACTAGTCACTGATTGGTGGAGCTTGCTGGAAGTGTCACTGTGGTTGGCAGCTGTTAACCAATTACTTTTCGCCACTACCCTTGGCTTTGGGGTACTTCCAGCACTTTGCGGAAGAGCTTTACATAAGGCGGATGCTGTAAAGTAAGTAGGAAAAGGACAAATGAAATCATATTGTAAACTTCATCTTCAAACACCTCTTTCAATATTTCAGATGCTTTTCTATCTTTTTAATTATTTATCTTTTTTTTGTAGAACCGCCGTAACATTTATAATCTGTCTATGCCTCTCTGGAGCCCTATCAATGGTTTGTGCGTTTGTACTGGCTGACTCTGAATTTGGAGGCGGTTCTTTAGGTTCCAATTGGGGTTCTCCTGCAGAAGCCTATAATTTAGCTCAGCATGCTCCTTCACTGTATGCAAAGGCTTTGTTGGGAGTTGCACATGGATGGTACGGTTTGGGGAGTTTAGTAACAATGGTTAGTAAGAAAATATATTGAGTTGCATTTAAGATATGAGGAATAATACAGAATTGAGATATCAACCATTTCTATTTTATTCCAGGCTCTCTTCTCTTTTTCCTTATCCTGCACCCTAAGGCGCCCAAGTTCACTTTTGGGGATTGTTCTTGGAGCAGCTTTGATTATAAGGTTATGCGTGGCAGTACCACCTGGTGCTTGGCCTTCACTGGTTGGCGAAAGATCGTTGGTGCCAACTTTGGCAGCAGTTGCATTGTGTGTCGAATCTTTGGCACTTTTGCTTGTATATGGTAAGCAAAGTAATATAAAATATCCAAATTCAAATAATGCATTTCTTTGCATGTACTATTCTAATGTACGTTCAAAATTAGAATATGGTTTGATCATTTGGTATCCAACAACTCTGATACGATAGAGAAGATTAAGCAAAAATTATTGAAATATGTTTATTAAAAAACATATAAAATGTACCCTGAACGTGGCTTTGACCACAACACTTTACTAAAAGAATTTGGTATTCCTTCTCTTGCCTCACGTCGATTTATCTGTACAATTATGTTCTCATTTAAACTTTGCAATAAAACTATAGACTGTCTTCTTATTCTCAATCAACTATCCTTTAATGTTCCAAGGCTATCTAATTCTTCTTACTAAATTATCTAAGATTGGTCTTAATTCTTCACTTATTTATTTTTTCAAGAGTTATCTTCATAATCGTAAACAGTTTGTCTATCTTAATGGATTCTTGAGCAATATTGAAAATATCAGTTCAGGTGTTCCTCAGGGTTCCATGCTTGGTCCACTACTATTTATTATTTTGATTAATGACATATTTGAAATTATTAGCTGTCCACATTTATTATTTGAGATAATCTCAAACTATATCTCAAAATAAATTCTATTGATGACTGCTTATTATTACAATCTCAACTTGACTCTTTCCACTCTTGGCGTGTCTATAACAAATTACATTTAAATATATCAAAGTGCAAGATTCTTAGTTTTTTACATAAGCGCGTTTCAATACATTTTGATTATAAAACCTCTAACACCAGCATTGATAGATGTAATAAAATACCAAATTTAGGAGTTTTATTCGATTCTGGTTTGTTTTTCACTGATCATATAAGTGATATTTGTAATAGAGCACATAAATCTTTAGGTTTCATACTGAGAAATTGTAAACAATTCAATTCAAATAATGCGCACACTTCTTTGCTTGTACTATTCTAATGTACGTTCAAAATTAGAATATGGTTTGATCATTTGGTATCCTTCTTAAATCAACAACTCTGATGCGATGAAGAAGGTTCAGCGAAAATTACTGAAATATCTTAAGATATTTCAGTAATTTTCGCTGAACCTTCTTCTTCTAATTTTATATGTTTTATAATAAATTTATTATAAAGCATATAAAATTTATCTCTTAACACTTTACTGAAAGAATTTGGTATTCCTTCTCTTGCCTCACGTCGATTTATCTGTACAATTATGTTCTTAACTTTGCAATAAAACTGTAGACTGTCCTCTTATTCTTGACCAACTATCCTTTAAAGTTCCAAGGCTATCTACGCGCTCACAATTATTTTTCAAATATCCTACTCCTAAATCTAATTCTCCCTTAAATTCGCCTAATCTACTTATATGTCCTCTAAATTAAATTAATTAATAATGAAATAGATATTCACAATACTTCACATAATCATTTTCATCTGCACAAGTTAACCCTTTTATTTTATTTTCAAATATCTCATTATTTTATGTTATTCTGTAAATAAATAATATCGTTACATTCTATATTATATGTAATTTTATGTTAAGCATTTTATGTTAATAACTATATATTGTAGTTTTGAATATATTTTAATTGTTATTCATTATGTAAAATAATTGTATTTGTGAGTCCTCTTGGAAGAAATCTGTGGGCTATATATTTAAATAAATAAAATAAATAAATAAATAAAACAGCACAAGTACTTTAATTACCAATTTTGGCATGATTTGGAGAAGGAAGAAATTATTTTATTTTTTTTGTATTTCCAGGTCCAAAACGTTTATGGAGCGATATAGAGTTCTCAGTAGGTCGACCAGTTTCTAAAGTATGGCACTGGACAGCCACGATATCCTGTCTGATACTCTTAGGACTATTTGCCTGGTATTATTCAATGCCCATCACAAATTCAGATTTTGAACTGGACAGGACAACATCGTGGATCACAGCTGCTTCTAGCATGATTCTATTGCTGATTGCAGCTGGTCACGAGGTTGCAAGACAAGTCGGATATAATTTGTTAGAGGTATCAATCATCACAATATACAATGCTATATACTGGATTACAAAGTATATATTTTTTCTATTTCAATTATTATTTAGAAATTCCGAAGCGCCTGCAGGCCATCTTTAGAATGGGGTCCTGGTGATCCAGTGGTCAGACATTCGTGGAAATTATGGGGCGGAGCACCAGGTCGTGGAGGCGCTCCAGGAACTGATGGCGAAAGAGATTTTACACTCAGGCGCAAAGGTATAAAATAGGGTTTTAAAAACCGGTTTTTTGGTAAAATTATGGGATTCGAAAATCGGTTTTTTAGTGAAAAATGTCGGTTTTTACTGTATAAATGGAAAATGACAAATATAGCCAAATATAAAAGATAGATGAAAGCGTTTTGATTTTTGAAATCATATCGGATCAATAGCATTTTATATCTTATAAGTCTGCAATGGTTCCCAGAAATGTTTTGTATATATTAATTTAGATTTTTATACCAGTGTTTATATTAATTTAAATCAGTGTGACTTCTTGAAGAAGTAACTTCTACTACTCAAACTTAAAAAAAAGAGTTTTAAACCCTAGAAGCCACAAATTAAAGAACAAAAAACTTAGAATTATTATATCAGGCTTTAAAAATAATTAAGCATAATTTGGTCGCTAGTATGAGAGTATTTTCTATTTCAGGAAATTTTGTGAGTAAACAAAAGACACATCTAAGTAGCAATTTGATAGACGTTCTCAGTTTTTTAAAATCATATTTTATCAAACAAAAAACAATTAGAATGTTTAAAATTAATTAATTTCTCGAAACAGACCATACCCGAGATTAGCTTAATTGTTTTTAAAACTAAAATTGATATTAACAAGTATGTATCAACATGTATCTAATTTATTTTTTTATTTAGAAATGTACTATTTTTATTTATTCGAAAACTTTCCTTTCACTATCATAGCAATATTTTCATTCTTATATGTGAAAATGATGCATGAATAACGAATAATTATTTTCAAAGTTACTTCATCAAGATAAACTATTATTTTTTAGTTCTACTAATTAAAATTAAAATAATTTTGTTTACTATCTATAAAATTGAATAATAAATAAATACAGTCAAATTCTGCTCTAAATTACACTAAATTTGCAGATAAATTACAGAATATTCGAGCAAAAATTTATTTTCTATATAAAATTCGAAAACCGGTTAAAACCGTTTTTTTAGTGAAATTAAAATTCGAAAACCGGTTTTCTGAAATGTCGGTTTTTGTATAAACCCTAGTATAAAACAAGTTTACGTAATATAGAATACAATTTAATTTAAATTATTTTTTACCCAGGTACGAGAGATTATACTCATTCAGCTCGCAGGCAAGCCAGCAGGAAGGAAGCTGGAGGACCTCCAGGAGGTAAAAGGTCAGTATAATTGTATTTTATATCCAAACGAAATTTATTTGTAAATACAAAACAAACAATTGTTTTGTTAAACGTCCATTTTCTTACCAAATCTATGTATTACACGCTATCCACAGATCTGTAGATTATGCCACAAGTGCAAGAAAACACTGTAAGTTGGTCAATGAATAGTAATAATCGAATGGGAATGCGACATTTTTATTGTAAATATTTGTATAAGTCGATTTTTTATGGTGTGCATGTCTGTGGTGACCAATTTGAATCATTTGAAATTTTAATTTGAAATCAGTTTGAATGCTTCTGTAATCCTTAAGGGACACAACTAGTGTAACCGCCTAAAAAAAGGTGATTTTTGGGAATTTATATTAAAAAAACTAATTTATCAATCATTTCAAAATTTTAGAAATATATTTATGCATGCTTTAAGAATGCATAGTAAAATTTTTGAAGAAAAAAATTAAATATTTTTTTAGTTATCGTCAATCTCCAACGGCGCGACAAAAAGAGGCCCTTAACTGCTGCAGTGATTCCGGCCTTTTACGTGGATGAAATAAAAAAAAAAAAATCTCGTTAAACTAGATAATATTGTCTGTAAAGCGAACTACGATAAAAAAATAAATAAAAAATTGACAAAATGGCGTCGTTTTAATTTGACCCAAAATTTTGGTTGTTTTTCGACTGCCAAATTTCGATTTTTGATCCGATCAAAAAATCGATAGTTCATTTTACGGAGGACTATATACAGAACATGTAAAAAAAATTGATAGTGATCGGATCATTCGTTTTTGAGTAATCGCCGCAGCAAATTCGGAAAATGCTGTTTCGAGAAAAACGCGTTTAAAGATAAAATGATCGTTGTACTATATACTGTATGTATATTTTTTAAATGGCTGTAACTCAAAACTATTTGAGATATCGATTTAAATTTTAATATGTTATTTTTAAAGGTGTAATCTACCGAAATATGAAAAAAAAAACATCGATTTTTTCAAAATTTCACACTAGTCGTGCCCCTTAAATATTCTTTGATTAGGGACTGTTTATGATTTTATGTGCTTACTCCATTGGTCAATTTAATACTAGTGCAATTTTATCAGAATAAATTTGTTATGTTGTATGAACAAGAGAATGTACTTTGTATGCTAAATTTTTTATGCTTTTTATGTAAATATGCTAAATATATTTTAAAACTTCCGATAAAAAAAATGTATGCGAGCTCGACTTATCAGCTTATTTATCTATGAAGTTAGTTGGCTGATATTTTCGTGACTGTTCTTTTGGTAGATAAAAAATTTTTGAACTAACAAAGTTGAGCTACAACTGTTCTCCTGGTAAATAAAATAAATAATCTACTTTCCGTTTCTGTTTAACTGTTTTAAATGACGAACATGGCAGTTTTTCGGATTTGGCTTTTATATGAATACCGGTCAGATATTCAACGTAACTTTTTCCCAGTCGATTAAGAGTAAGGTAAGGTTTCATAAGTCGTAAATAATGCAGAAAAAAATGTTTGGCGTTTATTAAATTTTTTTGGTCATTAATAAAAACTGCTGAAATTTTATTTTTTACAAAGTATGGTAGTCTTCTAATTAAAAGCGTTTGCTATTAATATTAATCTATTAAATAGTTGTATTTAGCAGTATCAGATTATGTAATTTATAAAAGTTGGATAAAATGTAACAGTAGTACGACTTATAATGGTACAAGAGATACTTTGCTTCATAACTTCAAAAAAAATAAAAAAGGGTCATTTCTTGGTCAGGTAGGAATATTTTCGATTCAGCAGAGTATTCTTAATGATTGTTCTGGATTTGATTATAAATTCAACATTTTCAATCTTGGGCAACTAATACGACTTGGGCAAGATAGGTACGACTTGAGATACTTTATACCATGACTTCAAAAATACTTTAAAAAGCGATGTTTTATTTTTTTGATCAAACTTTTTGACCCACCATCGTATTGTAAATATTTTCTATATATATCTTCTTGATGATTCTATATATATCTCTTGATTACTATAAATGCAACATTTTATTTGTTTATTTATTTATTTATTTATTTATTTTAAATATATAGCTCACAGACTCTCCAAGAGGACTCAAAAATACAATTATTTTACATAATAAATAACAATTAAAATATATACAAAATTACAATATATAGTTATTAACATAAAATGCTTAACATAAAATTACATATAATACAGAATGTAACGATATTATTTATTTACAGAATAAGATAAAATAATGAGATATTTGAAAAGAAAATAAAAAGGTTAACTTGTGCAGATGGAGATTATTTGGAGATTATTAGGTGAAGTGTTGTGAATATCTATTTCATTACTAATTAATTTAAAGTTAGAGGACATAAGTAGAATAGGCGAATTTAAGATAGAATTAGATTTAGGAGTAGGATAATTGAGAAATAATTGTGAACGCATAGAATAGCCTTGGAACATTAAAGAATAGTTAGTTAAGAATAAGAGTACAGTCTATCTCTATAGAATTATTGCAAAGTTTAAATAAGAACATAATTGTACAGATAAATCGACGTGAGGCAAGAGAAGGAATACCAAATTCTTTTAGTAAAGTGTTGTGGTCAAAGCCACGTTCACGTACATTTTGATTTTTGACCAGGTCTTTAGGTAGTAAAAAAAGTTTTCTTGGTCAGAGCGCATTTTTAATATTTTATGTATATTTTTGATTGTAATTATGAATGCAACTTTTTGAATCTTTGCCATGCCTTGTAACTTTCAAGTTAAGGGACCGATTCTGCCGCATAACAGACCAATGTTATGGCACAGCCATGTTATGAAGTACTTTCCATACTAAATATTGACAAAAGGCATGCGGTTGCTGTGCAGTCAGGCGTATTTCTCGGGTTGTCAAATAGTAAACCTAAACCTAGAAACCGCACAAATGACAAAAAACGATGTTAGATAACAGGGTCTTTCTAACTCAGCTTCATAACATACGAGTGACGTTACAGTTTATGTGTAAGACGCCTGAATGTACAGCAAATACATGACATCTTGGCAGTATTCAGTATGATTCAGTAGCATAATGTATGGAATAGGGTTTATACAAAAACCGACATTTCAGAAAACCGGTTTTTGGCATTTAAATTTTTCTAAACGGTTTTAACCGGTTTTCGAATTTTATATTGAAAATAAATTTTTACTCGAATATTCTGTAATTTATTCGCAAATTTAATGTAATTTAGAGCAGTATTTGACGGAATATATTTACTGTTCAATTTTATAGATAGTAAACAAAATTATTTTAATTTTAATTAGTAGAACTCAAAAATAATAGTTTACCTAGATTAAAAAACTTTGAAAATAATTATTCGTTATTCATGCATCATTTTCACATATAAGAATGAAAATATTTTTGATAGTACAAGGAAAGTTTTCGAATAAATAAGAATAATACATTTTTAAATAAAAAAATGCATTAAATTGAAAAGAAATAAATAAATACTAGATACATGTTGAGACATACTTGTTAATATCAATTTTAGTTTTAAAAACAATTAAGCTAAACTCGAGTATTGTCTGTTCCGAGCAATTTTGATTAATTAATTTTAAACATTCTAATTGTTTTCTGTTTAATAAAATATGATTTGAAAAAATTGAGAACGTGTATTGAATTGTTACTTAGACGTGTCCTTTGTTTACTCACAAAATTTTCTGAAATAGAAAATATTCTCATATTTGCGACCAAATTATGCTTAATGAGATATAATTGAGAAAAATTGTTTTTAAAGCCTGATATAATAATTCTGATCCTGATAAATAAGTTTTTTGTTCTTTAATTTGTGGCTTTTAGGTATAAACTCTTTTTTAAGTTTGAGTAGAGCAAGTTACTTCTTCAAGAAGAAGTCACACTGATTTAAATTAATATATACACTGGTATAAAAATCTAAATTAATATATACAAAACCTTTCTGGGAACCATCGCAGGCTGATAAGATATAAAATGCTATTGATACGATATGATTTCAAGAATCAAAACGCTTTCATCTATCTTTTATATTTGGCTATAATTGTCATTTTCCATTTATGCAGTGAAAACCGACTTTTTTCACTAAAAAACCGGTTTGAATTCCATAATTTTCGCCAAAAAACCGGTTTTTAAAACCGGTTGTTGAAAACCGACAAACCCTAGTATGGAAGTTGGAGCGTAACATGGTCTATTGTGCGGCAGAATCGGTGGAGTGATTTTTAGAATTTAAATTAATGCATGCACATATATTATAAACAAATATCGATTAATTTTACCTAAAATTAGTATTACATCTTTTTCTTCCCCAGATATCCAGTACCGGTCCTCTCGTATGACAACTTCGGCGCGGACCTGGGCGAATTTCTAACCGTGGGCGGTTACACCAAATCTCAGAGTCATCACGATCATATCACCGATATCGATTTTGTTCGGAAGCAATCCGATGATAATTTAATGGCAGACAATTCGGGATCTTTGAATAGAAACAGACACGATAATAATTACGGATCCACGGATTGTTATGAGAGGGCAGCGGGAAATGCTGGACAGGAGGACATCGATGGGCTCAAGAGGGGCCCTTATGTTCTTCCTGATGTCGATCATATTTGCTGGAGGAGAGAGGCTGAACATAATTTGAGAACGAATTTGTAAAGGAAGAAATGGAAAGGTTTTATTTTTAGTTTTGATTTTAATACGGCAGAACTGGATTTTTAGTATATATGTGCCCATAATTATGAATGTGGTCTAAGTCATATATTTTTTGTTTCAAGATATTTATTGAATTGCGTTTGATAAATTAAAAAATATTTTTACATTATGCGACATTTTATTTTTTAATTTTATTAGTGTTAATTAATGGAAATTTATTATGAATATGAAATTTTGTGTGATTTTCATACGATAATAATGTTTTTAAAGTTTGAATTGACTTAGACCATTTTCAAAATTAACTGAATGTCCTATAAATGACTTAAGGGGCACAACTAGTGTGAAATTTTGAAAAAATCAATTTTGTTTTTTTGTCAAATATCTCCCTTCCGCTTTTTTGCTATTGGTTTATAATACAAAAAGGCGGAAGGGAGATATTTGACAACCTAATATTTCGGTAGATTACACCTTTAAAAATAACAGTTAATTTTCATATTTGTTATCTTCTAGTAATCTTGTAAGTTTTTTCTCAAACTTTGGAAAATATTTTTTAGAATTTGTTAACGTGCTGAATGATGGCACACATACAATGGCGAAACGTACATAATAAATAGTTGAATTATTGTTTATTTTCAGTCAAAGATTCAGTTCTACGATACTCTTTTTTACATCAAAATTGTGAATGAGAATACTAACTATTAATGAGAGTACTAAACAAGTTTTATTACTATATGTAGTTTGTAGTTTTATACTAGTTTTATTACTTTATTGGAAACATCAAAACCAATTTTAATTTCTCGATATAGACATAAAACATTCATTGTCAATTAGGACTTTTTATTAAATTTTTTCGAACAAGTCAAAACTGCATGCAAATATTAATAGATTACGAAGTGTCATTAAATTAGGTAAGTTTTTATTGATTATTTTTAATATACTTAAGTTGTAATTTATTATATATACATATGTATCCTAAACTTCATGCATATCAAACTTTTTTTATTTTGTATGTAAATAAGTTTACATTTAATTTTAAACGTTTTATATATAGTTTATTATCTTGTTTGTATAAATAGCTTAAAAATATATTTACATATATATA
>NW_020539725.1:66366599-66383024 GCF_003426905.1 Ctenocephalides felis
AAAAAACTCAAGTTTCGCACTTGACTGTAAAAGAGAGATGACGAAGGTAGTGGAAGAACTGGGGGAAAGAGAGGGGTAGAGGCAGATGATGAATAAGAGAGATGTGTATGAGACATATTCTTTATTAAAATTCAATATTAATACAATATGAGAATGAAAATAACTTTTATCATCAATAACTTAAATAGCCGAGCGGTTTAAGTGACCGCATACTCGGTGAAGTCACTCTGGAGGCAGAAGGTGAGCGGGATCGAATCCACATGAAGGCGACGACGACGACGACCGACTATGAAGCAGAAAAAATGGAGCAGTGCTGGTGGCTGACTGTTGGCAGGCGCAGACGAAGGTCCTGAAACGAACACACCAAGTGATGGTCAAGCTGAGGTCCATGATGCGACGGGGTCACATGCAGAGGAGGGACACATTGCGGAAGACGCATGCAGAACACAAAAATCTACCCAGCAGCATCAAAAAGAAAAAAAAAATGTGAAAAAAAAAGAGAAAAAAGGAAAA
Source organism: Ctenocephalides felis (assembly GCF_003426905.1). Classification (NCBI taxonomy): domain Eukaryota; kingdom Metazoa; phylum Arthropoda; class Insecta; order Siphonaptera; family Pulicidae; genus Ctenocephalides; species Ctenocephalides felis. Next base: position 66,367,113 of record NW_020539725.1, read on the forward strand.
AAAAAGGGAAAGAGGAGGAGGAGGAGGGAGAGAAACCAAAAAAAAAACCCCTAAGTCCCAGAAAAAAATTTCTCTTTTCTGTTCAGCGTTGAAACTTTTTTATGTTTTTTAGTGTTCCCTCACACCAATTCCCAAAACCAACACTCGAATGAAATGAGGTCCACGTTGAAGTTTTCACAACGAGAAAAAATTACTGGGACTTAGTTAAAATTTTTAACTTTGTCCCAATAAAATTTTCTCGTTGTGAAATATTCAATGTGAGCCTCATTCATTCGAATGTTGGCTTTGGGATAATACAGCATGCATAAATAACTCGTCTGTCTTAATTGAAAAGGTTTCAGAAAATTTGGACTTAGAAAAAAAAATTATCTGAAAGGACTTAGAAAAAAAAAAAATTATTTGAAAGAATAATAATCAAAAAATTTGGACTTATAAAAAAAAATTATCTGAAAGAAAATTTGGACTTAGAAAAAAAAAATATCTGAAAAAACTTAGAAAAAAAAATATTCGAAAGAATTATAATCAAAAAATTTGGACTTAGAAAAAAAAAATTATTCGAGAAAATTATTTAATTAATCGATAAAATGAAATCATATTAATCGAATTAAACTCCTTTATACGACGTGATAAAACATGTGAAACCTTTACAATTAATCGAGACAAATATACAACAAATATAGCTGACTTGAATAATATACAAATTATTGGAAAAAGCCAAAAAAAAAAATTTAATAAAACTTGTAAAATGAAATAATAAAAAATGTTCAAAAACTTGAACATTAAAAACTTCAAAACTGTTATAAAGCTGATTGTTATCCTTTAGAAATTGAGTTAAATAATTTTTACAACTTGAATCGAATAATAAACTTGTAAACAAAATTTAATTTTGTGTAATCATTCAAGTCAACTCTTTGAAACTTTGATTGTATGTCTTGATCAAAATTGTTTTTAGCAATAAAAGAATAAAAATCTATCATTTAGCTACGCAGCGATATAATTGAATAAATTTAAAATAAAACTACAGTGAGACTTTTAAAGCTGCTAATCTAATTAACAATTTTGTAAGTCGTATTAAATATTTGAAAGATTTTGATCAAAATCAACAATCGTGTTATCCATAAATAAGAATGTTCATGCAGTCAATATCGCTCGGGGAAAACACATGATTCTTGATACTGAAAATGTCAAATAGAAATACAAATATTTTTTTTTGGTATAATAATGAACAAGAGGTGTAATAAAAAAGAGATTTGTGTAACAAAGTAAATGTGTAACTTGTAATTTGTAACAAAATAAACATCAATTTAGGAGTTACCTAAGGTAAGGTGCTAGGGCCCCTTCAACAAATAAGTAATCGAAGTATACAAAAAGCTGTATTGGTTAACTAATCATTTAGCAACAAAAATTTAATATATAAGAATTCTGAATTCCACACAAAATAGTGTTATTTATAGAATAAAAGAATTTCTGAACGTATTTCTGATTTCTAAAGAAGTACAAACTTTTTTTCTTTTATATTGATTTAAAACATTCGTAAAAGGCACTTGTATAAATAAATAAAAAAAATTAATCAACATGTTTTCCCCATAGCAAATTAAATAAGAACAACATCTTTTACACATATGTCTGCCAAATTATTTTAAAATTTTTCATTAGCATAATGAAAAATTGTTGTTGATAAATTAACAAAAAAAACATTGTATTTTATGTATTAAAAATTATTAAAGTACACCTTATTAAAAAAATGATATTGACTCAATTATTGTAATATAAACAATATTTTCAGCAGATATATGTATACAACTATTATAATAATACACGAGCCAGAAGATATTCCACTAAAATATATACAGATATACTTATAAATGATATCGGATAACAAAGGGACAAGTTCTCAAAAAATCTACCAATCAATTTTCATTTATTCATTTCATTTAATATGAAAAACAAGCATTAAATACATAATTAATAAGAAGTAGTATTATTACAAGCATAAAAAATAGCATGTAATACAAAGTCGGTCAATAATTGTAAACTCTGTTCAGAAAAAATTATAAGTAATATCTTTTTATTTATTTCTATCCAAATCATAGTTTTATTGAAGATGACAAACAATATTGTATCGAAATCAAAATTTATAAATTAATCTTTAATTCCAAACGTTTGAACATTCAATTTAATGTCAGCATCAGTAGATATTAACGTTGGTAGGTTACATCTAAGATGTATATAAGTTAAATATTGAACACTTAAAACACTATAGGTGCAATAGATATGGTACTTTAAATGCCTGTATATAATTCCAGAAGAATATTCTTTGACTCGCTTTGTATAAAACATGCTTTGCACTTACATTGTTAGAAATCCTTTGCAGCATCTGTCAGAACACAAATCCAGGACTTCAAGCACCACTGGAGCATCTTCCAGAAATCTCAAGTACTCGACACAAAATCACTACTTTAGAACCACTACATAACTTTAGTCTTTTACAAGTTTATTTGACATGGTGAAATTGTCCGAGTAAAGTCTTTGCACAATACACCACACACGACTTATATTAGAGACTTTCGTGAATTTAGAATTTGATAATAACAGATATGAGGTGGAAGTACCTACAAGTATAACCTACAAAAGCACATATATAAATTATACTATTGATAATTGCATGTATATAATTAAAGGATACATTGACACTGTAAATGAATTGTTTAAATATAAAATTGATTCAAAATTGAGATACTTATCAAGCTATTCAAGGTACACCTGAATAATGTATATAATTAAAGGATACATTAGCGCTGTAAATGAATTGTTTAATTATAAAATTGAGATACTTATCAAGCTATTGAAGGTACAACTAGGCATTTCCACACATATCCATTTTTTCGGCTTTTAATTAACGTTTCACGACAAATTTATTATATCAAATTGATCTACTAAATTAATTACACGTTTTGATGCATAAATTAATTAAAACTAATCAAGGATTTAATTAAAAAATCATAATTAACGACCGCATGTTAATTCACGAAAATCTATTTGACAATTGATGCATTTGAAGTTAATGACATGTGTCAAAATATTTGTCGTCCTTAGTATAATTCAGAGCGCGAAATTCAAACTTTAAATTTAAACTTTGTAAAATTCACTTATATTCGCCAAAAGTGAATGGATTTGTTTGAAAAGTATAGCAATCCTAAAACTATTCAAAGCTTTTTACCGTTTACATTCAAATCTACAATTTTTTCAAATATAAAAATTTATCTGTCACTATCCGCATATATTCAAATCATATTTTGGAAGAAAATTGTGGGAAAAAATGTATGGAAAAGAAAATTTTTGAAAAAAAAAATTCTGAAAAAAAAATGTGGAAAAAAAATTGGAAAAAAAATTTGGGAAAAAATTTTGGGGAAAAAAAATTTGGGAAAAAAATTTATCTATCACATATCCAAAAACTATACTTGTACTTATTCAACAAGACATAAATACCACAACGTTAGTCGTACTGCTGAATTCCGTTTTTTGGCTGGAGGTATGATTCGAACTCAGTACTCTTTTCGGCAATGAAACAGTTGCTAGGTCTTTATTTCATAATCACCCGACTGGTATTTCACCACGTTCACAGTAAAATTTATCCATATGTTTCTTTAATCAAAATGTAACAATTATATATTAATTAATATTATTATTGTATCACTATTTGAAATAAATAATTAGGTACGGTGCAAATAATTACTTATCATTAGTAGGTACGAAGTGTAAGTAAATATTATCGTTATTCATATTGATTTAATTGAAAATTCCATGCAAGCAACGGTAACAATGGCAACGAAAATCACAAAAACATTTTATTTATATTTTGATGAAAATATATATTATACGCATATATTTTGTCCTTATTTCATTTATTGAAATTTATCAGGTTGATCTATTTGTACTACTTATATTGAATTATATCATATACCAACCAATGAGATTTAATCTCTCAATTTAATCAAATATAATTATATAAAATGTCGGGTTTAGAAATAAAGTGTGATCAATAAACTTCTGTTCACAAATACAAATAAAATGTTTGCTCAATAATTTGAAATAATATAATAAATATATTATACTACAATGCTTACTGTTAAAGAAGATGGAAATTGTAAGTGTTTTCTTTACTAATTTAATATTTTGATTAAAACTAATAAATATATATTATATATATATATATATATATATATATATAATATGTCTTTATTTTAGTAGTAAACGTTTCGAGTCTTTATTTCACTCATCTTCAATGCTACATTAAAAAAGTTCAGGATTAGACTTAACTTAATTATATACATAAAAAATTACAAATTTAACAAAAATAAATTTATAAGCATGAATGACAACATAAATCTAAACAATAATAATAATAATCCGAATAATAATAATTTTTTAACAAAATGATGTTGCTTAAATAAATAAATAAATTAAAAGTTTATTATCATATTGTTGTTGTTTTAAATCTATATATTTATATTATTATTCATATTTATAACTATAATTTTGGCAATTTTGCATTTTTATATATTTCCAACTTGTAATCTTGAAGTTTTTTAACGTAGCACTAAAGATGAGTCATTAAAAACATTTTTCTTTACGAATTTGTTGGATGAACGCCAAATAAAAAAAAAACACCACGCTTTATAATAAATAAATAAATATATATATATATATATATATATATATATATATATAATATATATGTGTACAAACTGCAATAACATAATATTTAAATAAATAATACTAAAAAGCATAACAATATGTTTAAATTAAAATGTTATTAAAATCAATAAATCAATTTATAATATTAATTATTTTCTTACTCAGGAAAGAAACAGCATGGAGAGAATACCAAGCACGTAAAAAGTGGCAACAAACATGGGGTAAAGACTATGAAGAACTTGCCAAATGGCGAGACCAAATTAAAATCCCTGCCGTTGAACGAAGGCACATTGAAAAGGGTAATATAAGAACTTCATACAATCCTTGGCTAAATCCAATTGAAATTGAAGTTAAGCCAACAAATCGGGTTCCCAGAACAAGTTCAGGTATAAAATAAATTACACTTGAGTTTATAATTATTTATATCAGATCATATAGATGAATCATGTTTAATTTGATTGTAACATAAAAAACTTTTAAAATTTATACTTACTACTTACAGCAAAAATATAATTATGTAATGTGAGATGCTTATTTAATATAAAAATATAATTGATAAAACCTTTTATATTCCATATTCCATATAATTAAGATTAAATATCAATAATGATTAAAAAAAACAATTATTTGCAGAAGAAGTAGGTCTGCGAGCACAATTTCCATTAGAATATCCAATAGATATGTATATATCACCAAAACACTTCATTGATCCACCAGATTTACCGTCTAAACCAGAGACAGTCATATTCATTGGATAGTAGATGAAGATACACAAAAGTAATTCCTAAGAGTATAAAATTTTCTTATATAATCACAGTTTGAGCAAAATAAAGGCACTTGTTTAAAATTCCCAAATTAACTTTTAATTCGATATCTTTTGTTCAATTTCTTGTTTTTTTGGTGACAATTTTTCAGGTATCTTTGGCAACTTTGAAAGCATATCATTCAAAGCATCATCATCCAAATTGTCTTCAAGTTTAGGATATATCATAGGTTTTTTATCAGCTGCAATCTCTTTAACTTCTGGTTTTTCTGGTTTGTTTCTTTTAATAAATCTTCTAACTCGTTTTCAAGTTCTCCAATATCAGTATCGTCTACTTTCAAATTAGACATGTCGGATTGGATCTCATCACACTCCTCAAGAGTCTGCAAAAAATTGATAAATAATTGATAATAATTGATAAAAAATAATTGATAGTTAATAAAGTGTTTGTTAACAAGTCCATGTTTAAGGTGAACTTACGTCTTGCAGATTAACCATAGTATCTTGAACAAAGTCTGAGTTGAGTTTTAATTCCTTCATTGTGTCTTTTAAAGCTGCCAGTCCACTTTGATAGCTATCGAAAATTTGACCGTCCGATTGTGAATCTTGTATTCTGGTTAATAAACCTTGTATATTATCAAGTGTTTGCATCCTTTTTTCTAAAATATGAAATTTGTTAACACACTTGTATATAATATACTAATTAAATAAAATACGTACCAATAGAAGCATCTAATTGGCGTTTACGTTTCAAACAATTCTTTGCCATATTGTTTTTCTTAGTTTCTAAATACTTTTTCGCTTCAAGCCTTAATAATTCTTTTTGTTCTTCCAAATTATTAATCGAGTCCATTAAATATTTTTCATTCTGTTGTAATGTATATATACCTATATCTACAGGAGTTATATCACTACACACTCCAGAACCATCTGAAAATAAATTAAAAATTATTTATTAATACATTTTGTATGAATCTCATTAATTTTTTAATATAAAACATTTATTAAATTACCTGGAAGTTTGATGATGGTGTCACACTTTGAATTAGAATTAATTTTATCAGATATTGTCTTTATATAAATTTTTTTTAATACATAAAGTTGATGCAAAGCTATTAATGTTCCTTCTTCTGATAATTTCATTTGCCTACCACAATCCTGCGCTGTTTGCAGTGATATCAATCCTTTATTAAAGATTGGATTTCGATAAGCTTTCAGCTTTCTTAGAAGTTCATCACCATTTTTCTTAAAAATAAAAAAATGACTCATAAATATGTATTACATAATATAAGTATGTAATTTTACAAATAAAACAATTATTACCCTTGCATTTTCTAAAACGATATAAATAGTATCTTCTTCAATTGGTGGGTTAAATAAAGATGATCTAATTGTGTTAAAAGACCATCTCAGTGTTTTAGCGACTGAATTAACTGCCCAATTGCCCCAATCTGCTGTTGGTGCTTCATAAACATCGAAGCCATTGTGATTTCTCCAGATCTGTAAATATTATACAACCATTAAAAATAATAACTAAACATTTAATAAAATAAAATAAAGATAGATAGCATAAAGATGATTCAATTACTCCTTACTTGTACATTTCTTGAATAACGGTCTCCAAACAAGCCGGACTTCTTTTATTTTCCACATATATCTTTTTCAATTCAACCATTGTAAAGTTTGCACAGCCTTTAATATCGCACCATTTCTTAATTAAACTCGACCAAAATTGCAATTTAGATTCCCAATCTTCTGGGTTTACATTTTTTGGACGAAATGGTGCAAAGAGAGCATTAATTCTAGTTTTATCGTGCCAACAAATCGGTAACCGATCTTCTGGAAATACTGTAATATCTTCCGATTTTCCTAATTGTACACTTTTTATGTAACTCATGATTGTTTTTGCTATTTTCAGCAGTCAAGTGGAGGATTGAAAACCAATTTTGCAAGTGTTATCATGTAGTGCAAACTTATGAACTAGATATTTAAATATAAATCAAATTATTGAATTTTAAAATTAAACTAAAAGAATTAGTTAAAAACACCAGAAATGCTACTATCGTTTATCTACGTTTTAAATAATTGATTCGATCAAAAGATCTTGAAATAGATTTTGACAGCTCTTGACAGCTGAACAGAATTGCACAATTTTGAAAAATAACATGAAGTTGTCAACGAATTACAAAAAACCGTTGATATTTGAATAAGTAATTATGTTCTTTTTCAAAATATGGTTTTTCTTCTCTTTGTTAATATTTAAATGTAAAATATGCAAATAAACATGTATAATTTTAATATTTGACACATATTTAGTGTCTTATTTCATAATTAGTAACAGCCCATATTAAGGTAACTTTATGTTTGTTAAAAATTCGGGTCTTTTAAATTATTTTTGGAAAACATTATACAATTTTTTTTTGTTACAATTTATTTTTGTTAATCAAGACTTTAATGTCTTATTTACAAAATTGATATGAGCAAAAAAATACAAAAATACAAAAAAATGAAACATACAATGAAACAATTTTGTTTACTAAAAATGTTGACAATGAGTGCAAAACTTTTTATTTTTCTAAACTATGAATCTTTTTTTGCTTTTAGAAATTATATAAAATTCTGCAGAACTTTCTTCATAATTAACTTTAGACCACAAATTCTACCTTTATATGTCAAAAAGTTTCAATAAAATAATTAAGCACTTAATTAGCTTATCAAACAACTAAAATCAAACTAATATTTTTTATATAAAAATATATTTTTAATATTTTTTTTATAAAAATATATTTTTAATATTTTTTTACCACTTGTTTTCAAAGGTCATATAATATATATTTTACATATACGTGACCCCAATAATATTTTTTATATAAAAATATATTTTTAATATTTTTTTACCACTTTATGTTTTCAGAGGTCATAAAATATATAGTTCACATATAAGTGACCCATTAGCAAAAGTGCTTCATTCTCAACCCTACAAAACATCAAATTCTTTAACAATCAATAAATCTTGAAAGGTTCCCTTAAAATATCTCTACTTTTACTGCGTTCGTGTATTTTTTCCCTTATTCTCACCAATTGCTCGTGCTCTTTCTGATGCAATTCTTTCTGCTTTTCTAGCTCGATTTTTCGTTCCTCCACCTGAAAAAGAAAATAATGATAAAATACAATCGAAAGGTACATTTAAATTTATATATAAATAATAAATCTATAAAAAATAATAGTTGTAACAGTTGACCGTAAGGTATGTTATAGCAATCTCAAAAAATCGAAAATGAAAATTTTTATATATTTTTTGATGTTTCAGGGGTTTCTGTACATTTTCGCATATCTTACAAAAAATGAATGTGTGTGTGAGTGCGTATGTGTGGATACAATTTTTTGTCTACGATTCCTTACTTTCTCAACAATCTTCATCATGTCCTTCAGCAAATCCGGACGCAGCATCAAACCGCACTGCATTTTATTCTTCTCAATTTCTCTTTTTAAACGATCACGTGCCATCTTGCTACTGTTTGTTAATAAGCGGATCTAAAAATTTAGATAATTACATTAAACCTGTATATTAAAAATTATTTTTAATTTCATTACCCAGGCAGCGTCTTCCTCATATCCTTGCAGCATTTCAGTACTGTACAGGACATCATATTTGACGGCATGGGCTTTTTCTCGCACATGGGCCAAGGCCACCGCTATGCCGCGGCACTTTTCATCCAGGGCCTGGATTTCCGATTTACGATCTAGGCAAAAAAAACTTGTAGAATCAAAAATTATTGGAAGCTTCAAAAGGGAGAAACTTATGTTTTACTATTACCTTCTAATTTTTCCGCTCGATGCTGCTTCATAGCCAAGAGCTTTTCATATACCATAATGGATCTTTCTTTTGGCTTAGACGGATCAATTACAGAAAAAGTTTTCCAATAGTCCTCGGCTTGCTTGAGGGCCCTCAGAACCTTCAGCAACCGAAGACGTTGCGCCGACAACTCATGCAATTTCAGTCGTTGTCTTCTTAGATAACGATCCACGACCTGAAATTAAAAAAAAACTAGTGGTGTGTGGCATCGTGCCTTAAGGCAAATTGCTGGTACTTCCCGTACCGTAATGAAATATTTGAGAAATTTTAAACGCTTTCAAATATATATTATTACAAATACTGTAACTTTTGTGGGGATATCAAGCAGGCTGATTTTTTGTAAAAAACAATGGGACATGTCATGTATATTTTTGTTATTGAAATATTTTTATAGTCAATAAATTTGATATATTTTTTATGTTGGGAGTTTCTAATCTAATATATTGTCATAATCATTACAACTCCCACATTGGTGACTCACGACGATGGAGATGAAGATAAAGGAGTTTTATTTTTCGAGGATTTAAGAAAAATTGAATTTGACGCAGCACCATAGTCACTGGTCTTCAGAGATGACCTATAAGGTACGTCCAGTCCAATCCATCATAGTTAACGCACTTACTATCTGGATCAGACTTCCGAGGTTACTCATTTGGTATACCCAGACCTCAGTGTCTATTGCTGACAGAAAAAATAATTTGGAGCCTGAACTTTTCATTGGAATGCCATTCAACCTCTCTTTCTCTGTTAACTCAACAAATCGTCTTATAATGCTACCTCCCATTATCCGTGACAACGACGAGTCAAAACAAAATTTGACATAATTTATTGGATTCCACAATTCTGGACTCTTATGTCAAAGAAACCAATGATCCTAATTTGGATAAAGAGCCAACTTCTTTCTCTGATCGGAACTCATCAGATACGAATGCAACGCTTGCAGAAATGGAAACTGTACCCATAAATTATGCATTCTAAACAATAAGTAATTCTGTTATAACTAATACCAATTAGATCGAGGATGAATCTTAGAAGTTCACCGACATCGAGGTACAGGAAATTTTCCACATGTTTTTTTTAGTCAGAACCTTATGCAGAATATGGAGTTGATGGCAGGTCGAATCACCACATACGGTGGATCTGCTGACGAAACATGGAAATTTGTAATTTGCTATAATTTGCTTTCCCACCACATTTTTATAACGTGTTTCCCTGTATTTTCTTTTTAAACTGTGAGATCAACACTGGGCGGGGAGTGTGTGGGGATATCAAGCAGGCTGATTTTTTGTAAAAAACAATGGAACATGTCATGTATATTTTTGTTATCGAAATATTTTTATAGTCAATAAATTTGATATATTTTTTATGTTGGGAGTTTCTAATCTAATATATTGTCATAATCATTACAACTCCCACACTTTCATTATTTTTTGCCATCTTGTTATATCAGAGCAAATCAAATGTAAATCATAAATCAATTTATCTCCAGAACATTAACAATCGTCATTTCAAGTTCAATTTCAAAAAAATAGTTGCCCAATTTACACAAAATTGAAAAAGTGCTCACGTATAGTCACAGTCTAAACGCATTTGCGAATAATTCTGTGCGACATTTTCACTTATACTGTGCTTAGCTTGGCGGCATTTTCACATTTTTCAATAGTTTTTTTTCACAAAATTGGAAAATTGCTCCAGAACATAAACAGTCTAAACGCACTTGGGCAAACATTTGTACCAGAGTGACGCTTAAACTGTGCTTAGTCTGGGTGGTGTTTTGAATTTTTAATCCAAAATTTGGATTAACCTTAATCAAAAGCAATTGTTTTGTCAAAACAAGCAGAAAGTTTTTTAGATCATTCAAATCGGACGCTTAGTTCACTCAAAAACTGCCATTTTTTGCACATTTAGCTTTGTATCTTCGAAATGTCTGGGCTTGCCTTTGCCAAAAACCACTTCTCTCAATCATTACAAATTGAATGTTTTTTAAATCATTCAAATCCGATACTCCGTACCCTCAAAAACTCGATTTGTATTTTCTGCACTCTTTGCTCTGTATCTCCGTGACGGCTGGACCTGCCTTACCTGCCCAAAAACTAATCAGCACATCTCCCTATCAATAGAAATCGAATGTTTTATAAACCATTCAAATCGGTAAATCCGTGCGCCCGAAAACGTGGACGAAAAAATGCGGACATACAAAACACACACACACACATCTATTAGTTTTCTGAGGTATGTCAAAATGTTCAGAAACCTTCAAAACGTCGAGAAATGCAAAAATTTTCATTTTCGATTTTTGGCCCATTACTAAAACTACCCTACGGGAAGTTAATATAAGTTTGTTAGTCAACAGCTTTAAATTTCAATCAATCTCTACCTTTTCCTGCAACGGTTGAGCATTCCGAGCCCTAATTAGGCCAACCCCGACTTCCCTAAGTCTCTTCTCGTACACCACCAATTCTTTAGCAAAATGTTCGCTCGCGTTGTCACAGTCCTCCTGAAGGGCGCGAGTCCTTCTGGTCATCAGCCGATGCTCCGTTTTCCAACTGGTCAACAAATCCCCAAACCTGGTATTAAAAGACACATGATAAAGGTGAAATAGCATAAGGTAATAATAAATATCAGTCTTCAAATACTTTTGCAATTTATCCTTATACAATTTGTTCTTGTCCAAAGTGAATATTCCCAACGGTCGTTTGCGTCTTATAATCCGGATATCCTGATCCAACTAAAAATAGAAAAAAACAGTAAATTCTGTATAAATAAGTATGAAAAAAATTATTACCTTATCCGCAGCCACATAGTTCGAAATTCTTCGTTGCAGCAGCAAATTGATTTTTCGCAATTTAGTCCTCTCCAACCTCAGTTTGTGAATTTGGTTCTTAACTTTTTCTCTGTCAATGGTGCCTCTTTGTTGCAACAAGGCAGCACGTTCTGCTGCTTCTTGCTCCAATTTAAATAGCTTGAATACTGACAAAAATAGAAACTCAATAAATATTCATAATATCTTAGAATTAGCATGAAAAAATAATGTACCTCTGGCAAAAATCTTCTGTTTCGCGGCGTCATCGAAAAATTTCTCGCTGAAAACATCTGAAAATAAAAATATATAGTAACGCTTCTATAAATAAAATATAATATAAATATCTTTGCTTCATAAATCTAACTTTTAATGGTTTCAATATACTGTTCCTGATCAATAGATTCTGAAGAGACATCGCTTTCTTCACCAATGCTTTCCCTGAATATTCAGTTTGTTTCTCTGTTTCAGGCGATACAAATTATCCTCGAACAAGACATCGTCTTTTTCATCCTGATAAGCTACTTTTGAAACTTTGAAGTCGCCAGATATTTCCTAAATGAGTAAAGGACAATGAAAAATTTAATAGTACAAAGGCAGCATTAGATAGATAGTGTTAAAGACATCTAATACTTAGCAGATAATCTTATAATTAAAGATTATATAAACAAAAAGAAGAGTGCGCCTAAGGATCACACGCGATTGAAGTAAAACTTATTTGCTACTGTGCAAGATGGCATTTAAGTAAAAATAAATAAAACATCATATAACAATTATGAATATTGTTTATTAGTAGATTTATTAGATTTTTTAGAATCTTGAAATTTTTGAAGGTTTGACTTTTTAAAAAATGTTTTTTGTTGGCATTTTTGTTTACTTTGTTCTATTGGATTTTCGAAAAACGATAAACCTACCTTCCCAAAAATGTTATTAATTTAATTTAACTATAGTTCTTCGTTCAAATCGGATGCTCCGTTATTTAAAGACTAATTAAATAAAGATTAATTACTATTTTTGGTACATTTTGCACCGTATCTTCGAAACGATCAAAATATAATCAGCACATCTTACCGCATTAAACCAAACCGAATGTTTTTTGAATTATTCAAATCGTTTGAACTGTGTTCCCAAAATAGTCGACGATAATTTGTATCCGAACACACAAACACATACATCGATTTTTTCCAATGTAAGATATGCCAAAATGATCAGAAGGTTTTGAAACGCTTTAAAGATATGCAAAAATTTGCATTTTCGATTTTTTATGGTATTATGTATTATAACTTACCCTACGGGAATTCAATAATATAACAAAATTTCCTATTTGTTCTAACAATCAGGCACATTCGACGAACTTTTTAACTTCCCTTAGGATAAGATCTGAAGAATATATTTTTTTGAACTTTCAGCTCGATTACGATCTCTCTAGTTGCCAAATTGCCGTATTATGTTTTGTTAGTTATATTTCTTGAAATACAATTGTTATTAAATTGGTTAACTTTATTATATCGAATTTTTTTCTCACTTTTCAAATTTTGCCGTCCTAGAATATTTGCCGCCCTTTACAATAGCCCCTAGTGTAAATCCAGCACTGAATAATAGCATTAAAAATGTGTATAATATTTTAAAATGTAATTAAAGTCATACTTCAAATATGACATGATCAGTTTGTCATTATAATTAGGATTTAGAAATGAACCTCCACCATTAGAGAAATGAAGTAATTGCTGATTAATACATTCTATAATATTCGTTCACACAGTGGATTATTTTAAACAAACGCCTAAACAATAATGTTTTCGTAACTTATCACTCATCATGTAATAATTGTGTTTGAAGAACTTCATGTAATAAAATTAACATACATTCATCGACTGATGGTATTTTTTACTTTTTCGTTGACGATTTAATCTCATTCTTTGAACAGCTGTAATATCTGTTTTGCCTAAAAAATATTTTCCATTTCAATCACTTCAATAACAAAGATTTATAGAATCTACGAATAATATAGAAATTTATTTCAATAAACCTATGTTTCATACACGGCGCAAATGCTGCATTTATTTTATTATTTTAATTATAATTATTTACGGGAGACAGTGTAAGATATTGTTCTGATTCAGGCATTTTTCATTAAATCGAGATTTGTACTACGATGTAACTTAAATGTTATTTATCTATGCCGATTTCCTTGTTGATATCTGTACGCATACAACGACAGAATTATTCACATACGCGACGGACTAATCACAATCGACCCGTATAGAAATGACATCATCGAGAGCGAATAACAAATCATGGCACTCGACTCTTATCTTATCTGCCGTAACGTACTTCCGTTGCATTTGTACGGATTTATACGTCTAAAGAAGGTTGACTTCAATAATGATTTACTACCTCAGAAGGTCTCTCCTCGTCAATCGAACCCATGCTGGACACGCTGGTGTTCTCGTAAGGTAATTGGGGAGCTGCCAAGTACTGACGGAAATCAGTTGTAGGCGTCAGACGCACTCTAAAGTCGCCAACCATTTCCCCAGTGTAACGAGTTGCCAAAGTGCTCGCCTTTTGGCCCATTTTATGGACTTTTTGGCTAAAAATAAAAAATTGAAAAATAAACTGAATTACAATAAACTGGAAAAAAATCACCAATCAATTATCAATTATCTTACTTTAGTGCTCTCAGCAGTGCTCTGGACTTCGGCGAGCGTTTCGCCCTCGTCCAATACAAAAATACGGCACCTTGTGACCCTTCGACGAGCCACTGGATTTGCCAACTGATCCCACCACACTTTCCGACGAAATACTTGTACCAATTCTGGATTTGATGGTCGCCGCACTTATGGCCCTTCCAAGCTTGGAGACTCCGTCTCCGTCGGAGGACATGCCGAGGGTGCTTAGGGTGCTTATTGTCGATTTGCGTCGTTCGGTAACTTATAAAGGATAATACGTCATAAAATTTAGTGCAATTAAATTGAAAAAAAATCTCTGGCAACTAAAAATCAAGTTGGAACCAAGTTAGAATCGAATAAGTGCATGGTATGAATCCAATAACAAACTAGTAATCCCATAAAGAATCCAGTAAAATCAAATAAAAATGTAGCAAGAACTCAGTAGCAAATTCTGGCGAGAATCTGGTAAGAATCCAATAAGATTATGTTGAGAATCTTATAAAAGTCTAGTAAGTAATCTTATAAGAATCTGGTAAAAAGCTCATGAGATGCTTGTTATAACCTGATCAGAAACCACTAAGCAATAACATCATATGTGCTTTTAAATTGTAAGAAAATTTTTCAATAAAATTCAATAAAAATCTAATAAGACCCGATGAGAATCTAATTGGATACTAGTGAGAATCTTAATAATCTACTAGGTAATCTTATGAGAATTTGACATGAATCTTAAGAGAAACTAGTTAGAACCTGGTTGGAAGCTTCTTAGGATATTTAAGATCAATTTGGAGTTTAAATAAAAACTACACAGAGTCTAAATAAATTCAAGTCAGATTCAAATTAGAATCTCTTTGCAAACACGCAAATCTATAATATATAAATGAATCGTAAAATGTGTGGGTAAGCGTAGAACTCAACAACGCCTGGACCAATTTGGCCAATTCTTTTTTTAAAATGTTCGTTGAAGTCCAAGGATGGTTCTTACGGCGAAAAAAATCGATTAATTGCCGGAAAAAAACCTTTTTTCACAACAAACGTTAATATTTTCACATTTTTGCCATCGAATACGGAATATTTACTCAGTCAATGGAGCGTTTTGGGTCTAAATTTTTTTACTGTCCTCCAA
>NW_020539725.1:66384024-66416136 GCF_003426905.1 Ctenocephalides felis
AATGTGTAACTTGTAATTTGTAACAAAATAACATCAATTTAGGAGTTACCTAAGGTAAGGTGCTAGGGCCCCTTCACAAATAAGTAATCGAAGTATACAAAAGCTGTATTGGTTAACTAATCATTTAGCAACAAAAATTTAATATATAAGAATTCTGAATTCCACACAAAATAGTGTTATTTATAGAATAAAAGAATTTCTGAACGTATTTCTGATTTCTAAAGAAGTACAAACTTTTTTCTTTTATATTGATTTAAAACATTCGTAAAAGGCACTTGTATAAATAAATAAAAAAAATTAATCAACATGTTTTCCCCATAGCAAATTAAATAAGAACAACATCTTTTACACATATGTCTGCCAAATTATTTTAAAATTTTTCATTAGCATAATGAAAAATTGTTGTTGATAAATTAACAAAAAAAACATTGTATTTTATGTATTAAAAATTATTAAAGTACACCTTATTAAAAAAATGATATTGACTCAATTATTGTAATATAAACAATATTTTCAGCAGATATATGTATACAACTATTATAATAATACACGAGCCAGAAGATATTCCACTAAAATATATACAGATATACTTATAAATGATATCGGATAACAAAGGGACAAGTTCTCAAAAAATCTTCCAATCAATTTTCATTTATTCATTTCATTTAATATGAAAAACAAGCATTAAATACATAATTAATAAGAAGTAGTATTATTACAAGCATAAAAAATAGCATGTAATACAAAGTCGGTCAATAATTGTAAACTCTGTTCAGAAAATAAATTATAAGTAATATCTTTTTATTTATTTCTATCCAAATCATAGTTTTATTGAAGATGACAAACAATATTGTATCGAAATAAAAATTTATAAATTAATCTTTAATTCCAAACGTTTGAACATTCAATTTAATGTCAGCATCAGTAGATATTAACGTTGGTAGGTTACATCTAAGATGTATATAAGTTAAATATTGAATACTTAAAACATTATAGGTGCAATAGATATGGTACTTTAAATGCCTGTATATAATTCCAGAAGAATATTCTGTAACTCGCTTTGTATAGAACATGCTTTGCACTTACATTGTTAGAAATCCTTTGCAGCATCTGTCAGAACACAAATCCAGGACTTCAAGCACCACTGGAGCATCTTCCAGAAATCTCAAGTACTCGACACAAAATCACTACTTTAGAACCACTACATAACTTTAGTCTTTTACAAGTTTATTTGACATGGTGAAATTGTCCGAGTAAAGTCTTTGCACAATACACCACACACGACTTATATTAGAGACTTTCGTGAATTTAGAATTTGATAATAACAGATATGAGGTGGAAGTACCTACAAGTATAACCTACAAAAGCACATATATAAATTATACTATTGATAATTGCATGTATATAATTAAAGGATACATTGACACTGTAAATGAATTGTTTAAATATAAAATTGATTCAAAATTGAGATACTTATCAAGCTATTCAAGGTACACCTGAATAATGTATATAATTAAAGGATACATTAGCGCTGTAAATGAATTGTTTAATTATAAAATTGAGATACTTATCAAGCTATTGAAGGTACAACTAGGCATTTCCACACATATCCATTTTTTCGGCTTTTAATTAACGTTTCACGACAAATTTATTATATCAAATTGATCTACTAAATTAATTACACGTTTTGATGCATAAATTAATTAAAACTAATCAAGGATTTAATTAAAAAATCATAATTAACGACCGCATGTTAATTCACGAAAATCTATTTGACAATTGATGCATTTGAAGTTAATGACATGTGTCAAAATATTTGTCGTCCTTAGTATAATTCAGAGCGCGAAATTCAAACTTTAAATTTAAACTTTGTAAAATTCACTTATATTCGCCAAAAGTGAATGGATTTGTTTGAAAAGTATAGCAATCCTAAAACTATTCAAATCACACGAAATCCAAAGACTATTGTATATACTTTGCTTTTTACCGTTTACATTCAAATCTACAATTTTTTATATAAAAATTTATCTGTCACTATCCGCATATATTCAAATCATATTTTGGAAGAAAATTGTGGGAAAAAATGTATGGAAAAGAAAATTTTTGAAAAAAAAAATTCTGAAAAAAAAATGTGGAAAAAAAATTGGAAAAAAAATTTGGGAAAAAATTTTGGGGAAAAAAAATTTGGGAAAAAAATTTATCTATCACATATCCAAAAACTATACTTGTACTTATTCAACAAGACATAAATACCACAACGTTAGTCGTACTGCTGAATTCCGTTTTTTGGCTGAAGGTATGATTCGAACTCAGTACTCTTTTCGGCAATGAAACAGTTGCTAGGTCTTTATTTCATAATCACCCGACTGGTATTTCACCACGTTCACAGTAAAATTTATCCATATGTTTCTTTAATCAAAATGTAACAATTATATATTAATTAATATTATTATTGTATCACTATTTGAAATAAATAATTAGGTACGGTGCAAATAATTACTTATCATTAGTAGGTACGAAGTGTAAGTAAATATTATCGTTATTCATATTGATTTAATTGAAAATTCCATGCAAGCAACGGTAACAATGGCAACGAAAATCACAAAAACATTTTTATTTATATTTTGATGAAAATATATATTATACGCATATATTTTGTCCTTATTTCATTTATTGAAATTTATCAGGTTGATCTATTTGTACTACTTATATTGAATTATATCATATACCAACCAATGAGATTTAAATCTCAATTTAAATCAAATATAATTATATAAAAATGTCGGGTTTAGAAATAAAGTGTGATCAATAAACTTCTGTTCACAAATACAAATAAAATGTTTGCTCAATAATTTGAAATAATATAATAAATATATTATACTACAATGCTTACTGTTAAAGAAGATGGAAAATTGTAAGTGTTTTCTTTACTAATTTAACATAATTTGATTAAAACTAATATAATATATATATATATATATATATATATAATATGTCTTTATTTTAGTAGTAAACGTTTCGAGTCTTTATTTCACTCATCTTCAATGCTACATTAAAAAAGTTCAGGATTAGACTTAACTTAATTATATACATAAAAAATTACAAATTTAACAAAAATAAATTTATAAGCATGAATGACAACATAAATCTAAACAATAATAATAATAATCCGAATAATAATAATTTTTTAACAAAATGATGTTGCTTAAATAAATAAATAAATTAAAAGTTTATTATCATATTGTTGTTGTTTTAAATCTATATATTTATATTATTATTCATATTTATAACTATAATTTTGGCAATTTTGCATTTTTATATATTTCCAACTTGTAATCTTGAAGTTTTTTAACGTAGCACTAAAGATGAGTCATTAAAAACATTTTTCTTTACGAATTTGTTGGATGAACGCCAAAATAAAAAAAAAAGAGTGCGCGTAAGGATCACACGCGATTGAAGTAAAACTTTTAATATTGTATGAGTAGGCAATTAAGATAAAAATAAAAAAAACATCATATTTAAATTTTAAAAATCATTTATTAATAATCACATAACATCAATAACACAGTTTAAAACAACATCGATAGATTAATTGCTATCATATTTCATATATGATATAATAGGTTTGTGATAACTAAAATGAGAGACATAAATTTTGCTTTGTAAACTATGTACATTTCTGGAGAAAACTGCATCAATAGTCGTGCCATATCTTGTGGTTGATTCAAATGGAGAATTATTCATTGTTAAATTAAATTTATTATTTAAAAAATCAATTAATGGTTGAGATTCTTCTGAACGAAAATTGACATTGAAATCTCCAGCAAGAATTAATGGTATCTCGTTGTGATTAGTGTTTAAAAGTTTGCACCCTCATAAGAAAAATGAAGTAACTGCTGATGAAGAAATTTAATAATATTTGATATGTTTTTATTGGGAGAAATGTAAAGGACGACTATAATCAATGTTTGATTCTGTGTGTGTAATATCACCTACTTGTGTAATTTCATTAGAAATATCCAGTAATATCGTTGGCGCAAGAAACTGCATAGGAGTCGCATTATGAAGAGTATCTGAACATGAATAATAGACATTAGACAGCTACACCACCTGCTCTTGAGTCCGATCGTTTGTATTGAGTAACGCAGTAATAGTTCTGAATATTAATTCGTTCTTCATTATTAATCTAAGTTTCCGAAAATAACAAAAACGTACAACGTTGTAGCACTTTATCTTGCAGATCAGGCAAATGAGCTCGTAAACTTTGGCAGTTAAAGGAAAACAATGAAATGTCGTTCAAACTTATTATCTCACTCAATTTTTCTTCTTGTGTTATTAATCTACAAGTTGAAAGTCTTTGGAATTCAGTTTTTAAGTTCATTAATCCTGCTGGCCGTTTTCTTCCATGATAAAATTTTTTGAAATGATTAACAATCCATTAATGCTGGTAACTCGTGATAATGCAACATATAGAAGCTGCTGATTATATGTTTTATTGTATTCATATACAATTTTATCAAAAGTACCACCTTGTGATTTGTGTATTGTGAGTGCACAAGCAGACACTAAAGGAAAATGATTTCTTTTGACAAATATGATTTTATTTCTATTCATTGAAATAGATGAAGATCTCCTGAGAATCGGCACAGCTGTCCTACTAATATTAGGAGTTTGAATATGATGTGCAGCTTTCTTCTTATTTTGTTACCTATCTTACCAGGAAATTCAAACCATAAACGTAGAAGTTCATCATTATCGCCACGTTCTATGTACACTAATTTTCCTACACAACCATTAGCTAAGCCATCACTTACATCAATATTAGTTGTTATAATGTAAAATTTATTCAGAACTAAAATTATTTCATACGGCAAACCCGCGGTATCAATAACCGATTTTTGTGAAACTGCTGACGAATGTATGATTGTTGATCTGTCGCATGGCAACCTACATAAATATCCGTGGCAGTAGATATTATTTTGTCTTCAACGAGATTCAGTATAAATTTATTATATTCCATGACACATTTATTCTCTAAGAAAAGTCTTATTCCATGAGGACATAACATAAAAAACATGATTCAATTAATGCAAGTTCATATAGGGTTTAGCGCTCGACTTACGCATGACATGACGGGAGTGGATACTCGCGACATCAGCGCTTACGGCGTCGTAGTGTTCAACTACACGTTGGCGTTTTCGTTGCATTTGTACGGATTTACACCCGTGTAGCCTAAAGAAATTTTTACACCCATATCGCGCCTAAAGAAGTTTTACTTCAAAAACACCACGCTTTATAATAAATAAATAAATATATATATATATATCGATGCTTTTCTGACGCAACCTCGTAACTCGATTTTTGACGATTTTGAGTTTTAATCGGAAAATCAATCACTAAATATAGACGCATAGATCTGTGAAGTTTTGTAAAAAAAAAATCAACCGAACGTTTTTTATTGAGAAAAATACAATCACGTATCTCAATTCAGAAAAATGTGACATGCGCAACCTCGTATCTCAGAATACATGGTGGCGTATATGAACAAGTTTCGCTGTCAGCAATGTTGTTTAGTTCAAACTTTCTAATAAAAATTATTATTCAATTAAGTTATTTGTTATTAAAACTTAATGAACGATAGTTAATAAATATATTTATTATTTACTTACCGCAAGTTATAGTAATTTTCCGAAAATTGAAAATGAAACTTTTTGCATATTTAACGTTTCAGAGGTTTCTGAATATCTTGACATACCTTAATAAAATGGATGTATGTGTTTGTGTGCGTGTGTGTGTGTGGATATAATTTTCTGTCCACGTTTTCGGGAGCACAGATCAACCGATTTGAAACATTCAAAAAACAATCGTTTCCTATTGAGAAAACAGAGCATCCGATTTGAATTATTTAAAAACATTCAATTTGTATTGATGACGTGGTGATTCTGGAAAAGACAGGGAAGTAGAATTTTTTTGTCCATTTTTTTTAATTTACAATTATTTCTTTGTTTAAATATGAAAAATAATTAGGATTTTAATTTTAATGCTAGCTAAAATTCTAAAACTCTCTTATATACTTCAAATAAATAAATTTAAATTTGCAAATTAGTTTATGTAATTCTTAGAAATATATATGAGATATGTTTTTTTTTACTTTTATTTACTTTTTATGTAAACATATATAAACGTCGTTGTCCAGTTTATTCTTATATTTTGTCATTCAAATACACATAACAAAAGTTACAGTACTTACAATAATCTATTTGTAATCATTTATTATTCCTCGATTCTATTTAATTACGGAACGGGAAGTTCCACCAATTTGCTTAAAGGCACGATGCCATGCACCACTAGTTATATTTTTATTATGTTGAGAACAAATATCACAGTAAGCTACAAAAATTAAACAATTATCAATTCTTACTGACAATAAATGAAATTAAATTTTGTATTTTTTAGAGTTAGATAATGTGTCATCCGCAGTTAAAAAATCATTAAATAAAGAAATAATAACAAAAAAGAATAAAAGTAACAATAAAAATGATAATCACAAAGTAGTAAATTATAAATCCATGAAAGAGCTAAATATCCTAGATATTGAAATACCTAATTAGGTTAACCTATGGCCAGATACTATATTGTCGTAATTATAAACTAACATATACCACAAGTTTAATAATGTTTGTTTTTTTTATTAAGAATTATTTAAAAAGTTGATCGATTCTCAAAATAAAACAATTGAAGAAAGTTATTCATGTACTCTTATTTGAAAACAGCATGACGCAACCACGTATGTTACATTTTTTTCCGTGCGACAAACACGTATCTCAAAGAATTGAAGAAAAAATAATGATTAATTGTTTGTAATATCATACTTGTCTCAAATAATTGTCACAAGATTGAATATTTTTAAAATTTATAAAAAAAAATTGTTAACAGCAGTTCAAAAATTCGTTATAAAACGTTTTTTGTCTCTCCTGAAAAGTAGTAGTTTCTGAGATACGAGGTTGCGTCAGAAAAGCATCGATATATATATATATATATATTTATATATATATATATATATATATATATGTGTACAAACTGCAATAACATAATATTTAAATAAATAATACTAAAAAGCATAACAATATGTTTAAATTAAAATGTTATTAAAATCAATAAATCAATTTATAATATTAATTATTTTCTTACTCAGGAAAGAAACAGCATGGAGAGAATACCAAGCACGTAAAAAGTGGCAACAAACATGGGGTAAAGACTATGAAGAACTTGCCAAATGGCGAGACCAAATTAAAATCCCTGCCGTTGAACGAAGGCACATTGAAAAGGGTAATATAAGAACTTCATACAATCCTTGGCTAAATCCAATTGAAATTGAAGTTAAGCCAACAAATCGGGTTCCCAGAACAAGTTCAGGTATAAAATAAATTACACTTGAGTTTATAATTATTTATATCAGATCATATAGATGAATCATGTTTAATTTGATTGTAACATAAAAAACTTTTAAAATTTATACTTACTACTTACAGCAAAAATATAATTATGTAATGTGAGATGCTTATTTAATATAAAAATATAATTGATAAAACCTTTTATATTCCATATTCCATATAATTAAGATTAAATATCAATAATGATTAAAAAAAACAATTATTTGCAGAAGAAGTAGGTCTGCGAGCACAATTTCCATTAGAATATCCAATAGATATGTATATATCACCAAAACACTTCATTGATCCACCAGATTTACCGTCTAAACCAGAGACAGTCATATTCATTGGATAGTAGATGAAGATACACAAAAGTAATTCCTAAGAGTATAAAATTTTCTTATATAATCACAGTTTGAGCAAAATAAAGGCACTTGTTTAAAATTCCCAAATTAACTTTTAATTCGATATCTTTTGTTCAATTTCTTGTTTTTTTGGTGACAATTTTTCAGGTATCTTTGGCAACTTTGAAAGCATATCATTCAAAGCATCATCATCCAAATTGTCTTCAAGTTTAGGATATATCATAGGTTTTTTATCAGCTGCAATCTCTTTAACTTCTGGTTTTTCTGGTTTTGTTTCTTTTAATAAATCTTCTAACTCGTTTTCAAGTTCTCCAATATCAGTATCGTCTACTTTCAAATTAGACATGTCGGATTGGATCTCATCACACTCCTCAAGAGTCTGCAAAAAATTGATAAATAATTGATAATAATTGATAAAAAATAATTGATAGTTAATAAAGTGTTTGTTAACAAGTCCATGTTTAAGGTGAACTTACGTCTTGCAGATTAGCCATAGTATCTTGAACAAAGTCTGAGTTGAGTTTTAATTCCTTCATTGTGTCTTTTAAAGCTGCCAGTCCACTTTGATAGCTATCGAAAATTTGACCGTCCGATTGTGAATCTTGTATTCTGGTTAATAAACCTTGTATATTATCAAGTGTTTGCATCCTTTTTTCTAAAATATGAAATTTGTTAACACACTTGTATATAAAATACTAATTAAATAAAATACGTACCAATAGAAGCATCTAATTGGCGTTTACGTTTCAAACAATTCTTTGCCATATTGTTTTTCTTAGTTTCTAAATACTTTTTCGCTTCAAGCCTTAATAATTCTTTTTGTTCTTCCAAATTATTAATCGAGTCCATTAAATATTTTTCATTCTGTTGTAATGTATATATACCTATATCTACAGGAGTTATATCACTACACACTCCAGAACCATCTGAAAATAAATTAAAAATTATTTATTAATACATTTTGTATGAATCTCATTAATTTTTTAATATAAAACATTTATTAAATTACCTGGAAGTTTGATGATGGTGTCACACTTTGAATTAGAATTAATTTTATCAGATATTGTCTTTATATAAATTTTTTTTAATACATAAAGTTGATGCAAAGCTATTAATGTTCCTTCTTCTGATAATTTCATTTGCCTACCACAATCCTGCGCTGTTTGCAGTGATATCAATCCTTTATTAAAGATTGGATTTCGATAAGCTTTCAGCTTTCTTAGAAGTTCATCACCATTTTTCTTAAAAATAAAAAAATGACTCATAAATATGTATTACATAATATAAGTATGTAATTTTACAAATAAAACAATTATTACCCTTGCATTTTCTAAAACGATATAAATAGTATCTTCTTCAATTGGTGGGTTAAATAAAGATGATCTAATTGTGTTAAAAGACCATCTCAGTGTTTTAGCGACTGAATTAACTGCCCAATTGCCCCAATCTGCTGTTGGTGCTTCATAAAACATCGAAGCCATTGTGATTTCTCCAGATCTGTAAATATTATACAACCATTAAAAATAATAACTAAACATTTAATAAAATAAAATAAAGATAGATAGCATAAAGATGATTCAATTACTCCTTACTTGTACATTTCTTGAATAACGGTCTCCAAACAAGCCGGACTTCTTTTATTTTCCACATATATCTTTTTCAATTCAACCATTGTAAAGTTTGCACAGCCTTTAATATCGCACCATTTCTTAATTAAACTCGACCAAAATTGCAATTTAGATTCCCAATCTTCTGGGTTTACATTTTTTGGACGAAATGGTGCAAAGAGAGCATTAATTCTAGTTTTATCGTGCCAACAAATCGGTAACCGATCTTCTGGAAATACTGTAATATCTTCCGATTTTCCTAATTGTACACTTTTTATGTAACTCATGATTGTTTTTGCTATTTTCAGCAGTCAAGTGGAGGATTGAAAACCAATTTTGCAAGTGTTATCATGTAGTGCAAACTTATGAACTAGATATTTAAATATAAATCAAATTATTGAATTTTAAAATTAAACTAAAAGAATTAGTTAAAAACACCAGAAATGCTACTATCGTTTATCTACGTTTTAAATAATTGATTCGATCAAAAGATCTTGAAATAGATTTTGACAGCTCTTGACAGTTGAACACAATTGCACAATAGAATTTTGTAAAATAACATGAAGTTGTCAACGAATTACAAAAAACCGTTGATATTTGAATAAGTAATTATGTTCTTTTTCAAAATATGGTTTTTCTTCTCTTTGTTAATATTTAAATGTAAAATATGCAAATAAACATGTATAATTTTAATATTTGACACATATTTAGTGTCTTATTTCATAATTAGTAACAGCCCATATTAAGGTAACTTTATGTTTGTTAAAAATTCGGGTCTTTTAAATTATTTTTGGAAAACATTATACAATTTTTTTTTGTTACAATTTATTTTTGTTAATCAAGACTTTAATGTCTTATTTACAAAATTGATATGAGCAAAAAAATACAAAAATACAAAAAAAATGAAACATACAATGAAACAATTTTGTTTACTAAAAATGTTGACAATGAGTGCAAAACTTTTTATTTTTCTAAACTATGAATCTTTTTTTGCTTTTAGAAATTATATAAAATTCTGCAGAACTTTCTTCATAATTAACTTTAGACCACAAATTCTACCTTTATATGTCAAAAAGTTTCAATAAAATAATTAAGCACTTAATTAGCTTATCAAACAACTAAAATCAAACTAATATTTTTTATATAAAAATATATTTTTAATATTTTTTTTATAAAAATATATTTTTAATATTTTTTTACCATTTGTTTTCAAAGGTCATAAAATATATATTTCACATATACGTGACCCAAATAATATTTTTTATAAAAAATATATTTTTAATATTTTTTTACCACTTTATGTTTTCAGAGGTCATAAAATATATAGTTCACATATAAGTGACCCATTAGCAATTGTGCTTCATTCTCAACCCTACAAAACATCAAATTCTTTAACAATCAATAAATCTTGAAAGGTTCCCTTAAAATATCTCTACTTTTACTGCGTTCGTGTATTTTTTCCCTTATTCTCACCAATTGCTCGTGCTCTTTCTGATGCAATTCTTTCTGCTTTTCTAGCTCGATTTTTCGTTCCTCCACCTGGAAAGAAAAATAATGAAATACAATGGAAAGGTACATTTAAATTTATAACTATTGACCGTAAAGTAAGTTATAGCAATCTCAAAAAATCGAAACATAAAATTTTTATATATTTTTTTATGTTTCAGGGGTTTCTGTACATTTTCGCATACCTTACAAAAAATGAATGTGTGTGTGAGTACGTATGTGTGGATACAATTTTTTGTCTACGATTTCTTACTTTCTCAACAATCTTCATCATGTCCTTCAGCAAATCCGGACGCAGCATCAAACCGCACTGCATTTTCTTCTTCTCAATTTCTCTTTTTAAACGATCACGTGCCATCTTGCTACTGTTTGTTAATAAGCGGATCTAAAAATTTAGATAATTACATTAAACCTGTACATTAAAAATTATTTTTAATTTCATTACCCAGGCAGCGTCTTCCTCATATCCTTGCAGCATTTCAGTACTGTACAGGACATCATATTTGACGGCATGGGCTTTTTCTCGCACATGGGCCAAGGCCACCGCTATGCCGCGGCACTTTTCATCCAGGGCCTGGATTTCCGATTTACGATCTAGGAAAAAAAAACTTGTAGAATCAAAAATTATTGGAAGCTTCAAAAGGGAGAAACTTATGTTTTACTATTACCTTCTAATTTTTCTGCTCGATGCTGCTTCATAGCCAAGAGCTTTTCATATACCATAATAGATCTTTCTTTTGGCTTAGACGGATCAATTACAGAAAAAGTTTTCCAATAGTCCTCGGCTTGCTTGAGGGCCCTCAGAACCTTCAGCAGACGAAGGCGCTGCGCCGACAATTCATGCAATTTGAGTCGTTGTCTTCTTAGATAACGATCCACGACCTGAAATTAAAAAAAAACTAGTGGTGTGTGGCATCGTGCCTTAAGGCAAATTGCTGGAACTTCCCGTACCGTAATGAAATAATCGAAAAATTTTAAACGCTTTCAAATATATATTATTACAAATACTGTAACTTTAATTATTTTTGCTATCTTGTTATATCTGAGCAAATCAAATGTAAATCATAAATCAATTTATCTATTTCCAGAATATTAACAATCGTCATTTCTTTTCAAGTTCAATTTCAAAAAAATAGTTGCCCAATTTACACAAGTGAAAAAGTGCTCCTGTATAGTCACAGTCTAAGCGCACTTGCAAATAATTCTGTGCAACATTTTCACTTATACTGTGCTTAGCTTGGCGTCATTTTCACATTTTTCAATGGTTTTCACAAAATTGAAAAAGTGCTCCAGTACTTAAACAGTCTAAACGTACTTGGCTAAACATTTGTGCCAGAGTGGCGCTTAGACTGTGCTTAGCCTGGGTCATTTTTTTAATTTTTAATCCAAAATTACAAAAATATTTTATGGAAAATAAAAACAAAGATGTAATAATGTTTTATCCTCAAAAGTAATTGTTTTGTCAATATAGGAGAAAGTTTTTTAGATCATCCAAAAACTGCCATTTTTTGCTCATTTAGCTCTGTATCTTCGAAATGTCTGGGCCTGCCTTTGCCAAAAACTAATAACCACTTCTCTCAATCATTACAAATTGAATGTTTTTAGATCATTCAAATCCGATACTCCGTACCCTCAAAAACTCGATTTGTATTTTCTGCACTCTTTGCTCTGTATCTCCGTAACGGCTGGACCTGCCTTCGCCAAAAACTAATCAACACATCTCCCTATCAATAGAAATCGAATGTTTTATAAACCATTCAAATCGGTAAATCCGTGCGCCCGAAAACGTGGACAAAAAAATGCGGACATACAAAACACACACACACACATATCTATTAGTTTTTTGAGGTATGTCAAAATATTGAGAAACCTTCAAAACGTTGAGAAATGCAAAAATTTTCATTTTCGATTTTCGGCCCATTACTAAAACTACCCTACGGGAAGTTAATATAAGTTTGTTAGTCAACAGCTTTAAATTTCAATCAATCTCTACCTTTTCCTGCAACGGTTGAGCATTCCGAGCCCTAATTAGGCCAACCCCGACTTCCCTAAGTCTCTTCTCGTACACCACCAATTCTTTAGCAAAATGTTCGCTCGCGTTGTCACAGTCCTCCTGAAGGGCGCGAGTCCTTCTGGTCATCAGACGATGCTCCGTTTTCCAACTGGTCAACAACTCCCCAAACCTGGTATTAAAAGACACATGATAAAGGTAAAATAGCATAAGGTAATAATAAATCTCATTCTTCAAATACTTTTGCAATTTATCCTTATACAATTTGTTCTTGTCCAAAGTGAATATTCCCAACGGTCGTTTGCGTCTTATAATCCGGATATCCTGATCCAACTAAAAACAGAAAAAACAAGTTTGTATTGGTATTTTTCCTTGAGGCAAGTTACATAAACTTCCTGATATGTGTAAATAATCGACTTAATTAATAATAAACAAATTAATATATGAGTGATTAGAAGTATTCCGAGTGGATTTATTACACATCATTAACACGAAACAGACACTTTATCGTTATACCAATTAACTCGTCTAATGTTAATTTTAACAAACGTCAAAAAAAACCACTCATTTTCTCAAACTTTGATACATTTTTAAAATTAAACTACTTATCGTAAGGCATTAATATTTCAGCAAATTTTGTAAGACCATGATATATAACGCCAAATAAAGTTTCATAAAAATCGGCTTAAATTTTTTTCAACAGTTAATTACAAGAAAACGGCTCGGTAGATTTTCACCTAAAACT
The DNA here is from genome assembly GCF_003426905.1 of Ctenocephalides felis. Classification (NCBI taxonomy): domain Eukaryota; kingdom Metazoa; phylum Arthropoda; class Insecta; order Siphonaptera; family Pulicidae; genus Ctenocephalides; species Ctenocephalides felis. The sequence continues at coordinate 66,397,692 of NW_020539725.1, forward strand.
GATCAGTATCATTCCCAACTAATATCTTTTAAACATTTTCTGATTTTTTATAATCGATTTGTAGTATGAGCTTAAATGTGAATGAAAAGTTTAACACTTTTTTCCAATTTTCAAAGAAATGGCTCGGCCGATCGTCGCACAAAACTGACAAACGATAGTCCTCATTGAAATACATCAAGACTTTTAAATTTCTGAAATCGGTTCAGGCGCGTTTTAAGAAAACGTCGATTCACGGCAAAAAATCTGTTCACGCACACGCACACGCACACACACATATACTTTTTCCAAATGTTGGTCTCATTCGATTCAGAATGGCTTGAAACATCGAAAAAACATAAAATTAGCGATTCGGATTTTTTAGGATGAGAAAAACAAATTTTGATAAAAATATCTAACCTTATCCGCAGCTACATAGTTAGATATTCTTCGTTGCAGCAGCAAATTGATTTTTCGCAATTTAGTCCTCTCCAACCTCATCATGTGAATTTGGTTTTTAACTTTTTCTCTGTCAATGGTGCCTCTTTGTTGCAACAAGGCAGCACGTTCTGCTGCTTCTTGCTCCAATTTAAATAGTTTGAATACTGACAAAAATAGAAACTCAATAAATATTCATAATATCTTAGAAGTAGCATGAAAAAATAATGTACCTCTGGCAAAAATCTTCTGTTTCGCGGCGTCATCGAAAAATTTCTCGCTGAAAACATCTGAAAATAAAAATATATAGTAACGCTTCTATAAATAAAATATAATATAAATATCTTTGCTTCATAAAACTAACTTTTAATGGTTTCAATACACTGTTCCTGATCAATAGATTCTGAAGAGACATCGCTTTCTTCACCAATGCTTTCCCCTGAATATTCAGTTTGTTTCTCTGTTTCAGGCGATACAAATATATCCTCGAACAAGACATCGTCTTTTTCATCCTGATAAGCTACTTTTGAAACTTTGAAGTCGCCAGATATTTCCTAAATGAGTAAAGGACAATGAAAAATTTAATAGTACAAAGGCAGCATTAGATAGATAGTGTTAAAGACATCTAATACTTAGCAGATAATCTTATAATTAAAGATTATATTAAACAAAAAGAAGAGTGCGCCTAAGGATCACACGCGATTGAAGTAAAACTTATTTGCTACTGTGCAAGATGGCATTTAAGTAAAAATAAATAAAACATCATATAACAATTATGAATATTGCTTATTAGTAGATTTATTAGATTTTTTAGAATCTTGAAATTTTTGAAGGTTTGACTTTTTAAAAAAATGTTTTTTGTTGGCATTTTTGTTTACTTTGTTCTATTGGATTTTCGAAAACGATAAACCTACCTTCCCAAAAATGTTATTAATTTAATTTAACTATAGTTCTTCGTTCAAATCGGATGCTCCGTTATTTTAAAGACTAATTATTAATAAAGATTAATTACTATTTTTGGTACATTTTGCACCGTATCTTCGAAACGATCAAAATATAATCAGCACATCTTACCGCATTAAACCAAACCGAATGTTTTTTGAATTATTCAAATCGTTTGAACTGTGTTCCCAAAATAGTCGACGATAATTTGTATCCGAACACACAAACACATACATCGATTTTTTCCAATTGTAAGATATGCCAAAATGATCAGAAGGTTTTGAAACGCTTTAAAGATATGCAAAAATTTGCATTTTCGATTTTTTATGGTATTATGTATTATAACTTACCCTACGGGAATTCAATAATATAACAAAATTTCCTATTTGTTCTAACAATCAGGCACATTCGACGAACTTTTTAACTTCCCTTAGGATAAGATCTGAAGAATATATTTTTTTTGAACTTTCAGCTCGATTACGAATCTCTCTAGTTGCCAAATTGCCGTATTATGTTTTGTTAGTTATATTTCTTGAAATACAATTGTTATTAAATTGGTTAACTTTATTATATCGAATTTTTTTCTCACTTTTCAAATTTTGCCGTCCTAGAATATTTGCCGCCCTTTACAATAGCCCCTAGTGTAAATCCAGCACTGAATAATAGCATTAAAAATGTGTATAATATTTTAAAATGTAATTAAAGTCATACTTCAAATATGACATGATCAGTTTGTCATTATAATTAGGATTTAGAAATGAACCTCCACCATTAGAGAAATGAAGTAATTGCTGATTAATACATTCTATAATATTCGTTCACACAGTGGATTATTTTAAACAACGCCTAAACAAATAATGTTTTCGTAACTTATCACTCATCATGTAATAATTGTGTTTGAAGAACTTCATGTAATTAAAATTAACATACATTCATCGACTGATGGTATTTTTTTACTTTTTCGTTGACGATTTAATCTCATTCTTTGAACAGCTGTAATATCTGTTTTGCCTAAAAAATATTTTCCATTTCAATCACTTCAATAACAAAGATTTATAGAATCTACGAATAATATAGAAATTATTTCAATAAACCTATGTTTCATACACGGCGCAAATGCTGCATTTATTTTATTATTTTAATTATAATTATTTACGGGAGACAGTGTAAGATATTGTTCTGATTCAGGCATTTTTCATTAAATCGAGATTTGTACTACGATGTAACTTTAAAATGTTTATTTATCTATGCCGATTTCCTTGTTGATATCTGTACGCATACAACGACAGAATTCTATTCACATACGCGACGACTAATCACAATCGACCCGTATAGAAATGACATCATCGAGAGCGAATAACAAATCATTGGCACTCGACTCTTATCTTATCTGCCGTAACGTACTTCCGTTGCATTTGTACGGATTTATACGTCTAAAGAAGGTTTACTTCAATAATGATTTACTACCTCAGAAGGTCTCTCCTCGTCAATCGAACCCATGCTGGACACGCTGGTGTTCTCGTAAGGTAATTGGGGAGCTGCCAAGTACTGACGGAAATCAGTTGTAGGCGTCAGACGCACTCTAAAGTCGCCAACCATTTCCCCAGTGTAACGAGTTGCCAAAGTGCTCGCCTTTTGGCTCAGTTTTATGGACTTTTTAGCTAAAAATAAAAGGCAATTGAAATATAAACTGAATTACAAAAGTAATCAATGAATTATCAATTATCTTACTTCTAGTGCTCTCAGCAGTGCTCTGGACTTCGGCGAGCGTTTCGCCCTCGTCCAATACAAAATACGGCACCTTGTGACCCTTAGACGAGCCACTGGATTTGCCAACTGATCCCACCACACTTTCCGACGAAATACTTGTACCAATTCTGGATTTGATGGTCGCCGCACTTATGGCCCTTCCAAGCTTGGAGACTCCGTCTCCGTCGGAGGACATGCCGAGGGTGCTTAGGGTGCTTATTGTCGATTTGCGTCGTTCGGTAACTTATAAAGGATAATACGTCATAAAATTTAGTGCAATTAAATTGAAAGAAAATCTCTGGCAACTAAAAATCAAGTTGAAGTTAGAATCGAATAAGAGTATGGTATGAATCCAATAACAATCTAGTAATCCCATAAAGAATCTAGTAAAATCAAATAAAAATGTAGCAAGATTTACAAGAATCTAGTAAAATCAAATAAAAATGTAGCAAGAACTCAGTAGCACATTCTTGCGAGAAACTGGTAAGAATCCAATAAGATTATGTTGAGAATCTTATAAAAGTCTAGTAAGTAATCTTATAAGAATCTGGTAATAAGCTCATGAGATGCTTGTTATAACCTGATCAGAAACCACTAAGCAATAACATCATATGTGCTATTAAATTGAAAGAAAATCTTTCAATAAAATTCAATAAAAATCGAATAAGACCCGATGAGAATCTAATTGGATACTAGTGAGAATCTTATAATAATCTACTAGGTAATCTTATGAGAATTTGACATGAATCTTAAGAGAAACTAGTTAGAACCTGATTGGAAGCTACTTAGGGTATTTAGGATCAATTTGGAGTTTAAATAAAAACTATACAGAGTCTAAATAAATTCAAGTCAGATTCAAAGTAGAATCTCTTTGCAAACACGTAAATCTATAATATAAAAATGAATCGTTAAATCTATTGGTAAGCGTATAACTCAACAACTCCTGGACGAATTTGGCCAATTCTTTTTTTAAAATGTTCGTTGAAGTCCAAGGATGGTTCTTACGGCGAAAAAAATTGAATAATTGCCGGAAAAACCCTAAAAACAACCCTTTTTTTTCACATACAAACGTTAGTATTTTCACATTTTTGCAATCGGATACGGAATATTTACTCAAGTCAATGGAGCGTTTTGGGTCTGAATTTTTTTACTGTGCTCCAATTCGTAATATATTTTAAAATTAGATTTATCTTACTCTCAAGTTCAAAAGTGAAAATAATTTAGACTCCTTTGCCATTTCCCAGGGGAATGACATCCTTGTCAGTGGTGTAATTTCATTTTTTTTTCAAAAGAACTTCGCAAATACTCATCATTTTATTTAAAGCAGTTGTACATTTAAGATCCATATGGGTGGATGCATATACATTTGGGTGTAGACTGTAGTATTAGGTTGTCAAATATCTCCCTTCCGCTTTTTTGCTCTTGGTTTATAATACAAAAAGGCGGAAGGGAGATATTTGACAACCTTAAATTAAATCTTAAATTATTATGATTCAATTCAGAATGGCTTGAAACGTCCAGAAAACATAAAATTAGCGAATCCAATTTTTTAAAACCTTAAACCTAAAAAATCATAATAATTTTTAACTAATTGATGGTAAATATCAGTATAGGTTATTAAAAAAAATTGGAACTTTTGAATTGTAAACATAAGTACAGGACAACGTCTGTTGGGTCATCTAGTTAATCATAAAAAACAAATCAGCGCAATTCCCAAATATCTTTCCAACGATTTTTTTTTTCAAATCGTATCATCATATTTTTCCAAACGTAACGTATGTTTTATTTTTTATCAATTTTAGTCAACGTCTAGAATATTTTTATCAAACAAATTTAGTGCACATAGTTATATAAAAAATTGTTTCGACATATTACAAAGTAAATAACGTCCATCGATTTACCTATATCTTATCAAAATTGATAAGAAATATCGCACAAAATCCCATACAGAACGTGTGATGTTCACAGTTCGATTATCTTGATTTTTTTTAATAAAACTAGTCGAAATTACGCAACTAGTCGAAATATTACCTTAAAATATTAATCTACTTTTATTCAACTTACTTGAGGTAGATTGTATTCTAGAAACCGATCTGATTAATGATGATCTCTGCTCTGCAGACATTCTTGCCCTCAAACTGCTGTGTCTGCCTTCTGAAAAAAATAAAAAAAAATAGTTTTGAGGGGTACATTCTGTTTGGCAAAAATTTTAGTACCTGTCTCAACAGTTTCAGGCTCTTCTTTGCTGGAAAATAATGAAACCTGAGTTTCTCCATGTTTTCTTTTTCTACTAGCCTTAAAATAAAAATTCAGGGTATATTTTAATTGTTTCGTGTTTTACTTAAGGATATAATATTCATTATTGTCTTCACTTACAGCAATTCGTTCAGATTTCAAAATACTGCCAGATTTTTTTTGATCTCCATCTTCTTCATCAACTCTATCGACATCCCCTGAACCTTCCTCCATATAGTCCGTTTCTCGATTTTGTTCCTCCAAAACTTCACCATGTCTGTTTGGGTTCTCCCAAACATTGCTTTCATTAAAATTGTTGTTTTCCATTTTAATTTGTACCTCAGCCAAATAAATATTAGAACCGAATGGGGTATGTATAAATTTTAGGATTTTGGACCCTACAACTTAGGCCTATAATTAGACATACCCACACCGCACTCCACTCCTAACACTAACTAAATAATAACGCTAAATATATTTCAAAAATAATTTACATTGTTTGTTTTTGTTTTTTTTCGCCCATGCATACTAGGATAAAAAAATTGTTTTGAAATAATTTATTCTACAAAGGTAAATGAAATTGAATAGTTTCAAGTGAAAACTCTCATATAAAAAGAGTGCAATTGCTTTCAAACAAATATTTACAAAAATACCAAAATTTAATTTTATCTTTATTTTAAATATCAACTGGTAAGATTTTACAGTATGCTAAAGATTCTAATTAGATTTTGGTAATGATCTAATAAAATCTAATGAGATCCTGGTACGAATCCAATCAGATCCTAGTTAGAACTTTATAAGACTAATACGTGGAATTTCCAAATATTTCTCGGACGATATTTCAAATTTCTTTTCAAAATATATTTCCATACGCCACTAATATGGCCAAACGCCGCCACTGGCTCCGCCCCTTCTTCTAAAATCGAATGATAAGTGCACACGGCACATTTTATCTGCCCTTATCAATCCTTATCACTAAAACAGTCCTATAAATACACGATATGCCATTTCCACATACATATTGTATCAGAATTTGAGAGAGTTGTTCCAAGACCTCATATTGTAAGTAGTATTTTTTATTTTTTATTATTAAAATTAATCAGTATTTTAGTTTGTTGTATCTACTTGTAATTTTGAAAATTTTCAGAATCCATCATTATGGCAAGAAGATCATCAGACGATATTTTATAATGTAGTCCCAAGTGGTTAGAAGTACATAGATCAATACGTTTTGAAAAACATGCAAGCATTTTTTGCTTTGTTATATCAATTTGTATACCATTGCACTTGCCTGTTTTGCGATTGAACTATGTCCTTGTGACCTGTTGTGGCTGCAAATATCTTCGAGACTTCGAGAATTATTTTAATGTATCATATTTATTTACAAGACTGATGTAAATGCAGTTCTAAATGGTTATGAAAATATTACTCAATATTTTGTATTAAAATTGCAAGAATTATTTGGTTTGCACTCGCATTTTTATGATTGAACAATATTTTTATATCCTGTTATGTCTGCACATAATGTTCAGTAGTAAATTTGTGTATAAAATTATATATATATATATATATATATATATATCAATTTATATAATAAATATGAACAATACAACACTCAGATATTTAACACACATTTTGTGTACACACGAAGTGTGTTAAAAATCTGAGTGTTGTATTGTTCATATTTAACATTTAATATTCATTCCACTCATATCACAAAATTTTATATTATATATATATATATATATATATATAACATGAATTCTATTTATATATAATATGATTTATAAGATATCACAGCATGCTATGATATCTTATCTATATTTTTGTAGATTAAAATTGATATTCACATGCTTTGCACATAAAATAAAGAAAAATTCTTAAAAATTTTATTTAATATTATTTTCTTTGAATATGAACTTTTTCATTGTAAAATTGTACATTTTTATTATTAAAATTTTAATTTTCAGCTTTTTTCTCAGAATTAATTTATAAACTGTAATTCTGTATCAAAAAGTAAAACCAAAAACTGGTAAGCGATTAGGTAATTAAGTACTTATAACTTTTATATAAAATTCAATTTTAAACTGGACTTGATTATTAACTGAACACAAATATAAAATTCAAATTCAGTTGATTCATTCAGCTCATTTGCATTTTTAACTTGTTAAAAGTGCCTTTAATGTGGCTTGCATTTTTCTTTTGCTTTTTATTTTTAGAGTTCTTAAGAACACTTCAACTTGTTCTTGAAACCTTATCAATAATTACAATATTTTCTACAAATTTGTGTAAATTTCAGTCACAGCAGTCTTATTAATTTGCTCTTTGAAGCCAACATAAAATTTCAATCAAGAAAATATATAAATTGATTTTTTTTTTAATTATATAGTATATCAAATACATCAATTTTTTATAGTTGATTGGGAAATGAGGAAAGGATCAATATTATAAAAAATTTGTTTTTCTATAAAAAGTGTATTTATATAAATCTTTGTAGATAAAATTTCATGTAATCACAAGACTTAAGAATTAAGAATAACCTATACACTACATACTATAATTTATCAAACATCTTGTATGAATAAAAAAACATTCAAAGCATGAAATATTTAGCTATCACAAACAATATATAAATGATTAAATTATAAGCCCTTAAAATTTAAAATAATATCATGGTAAGTTATTCAGATTTTTATAAACTACAAGCCAAGGCTTATAAGTCATAAAAACCACATTTGTTCACTAGCATTCATTCCTCCAACCATCATCAATAGTTAATATAAAATTCATTTACGAGATAAAAATAAACTTATGTTTAAACGAGAGGGTAGCTGGCCTGGGTAGCAACTCCACAATGGTTTTCCTTGTTACGAGCCATACGGATGTATCCCTTGTCTCCCCAGCTCTCGCCCCAAGAGTTCTTAACCAACCAGTAATCGTTGCCGTCTTCATCGGTACCGTAACCAACAGCCAAAACCTAAAAAAATAAATTACCATAAATATAAATCTATGTACTTTGTATATCTTATTGCTATGAAAAATAAATCAAAAAAAAAAAGAAAAAAATAAAAAAAAATAAATAAATCACAATTATTTAATGTAGTTTTTAATTTGTTACTTACACCATGGTCCAATTGTTCGCTATCACATTCAGGGTCGAAGTAGACACCTTCTGAGTAGAATTGGAAGGATTGGTGAGAAGCATCAATGGCAATGGAGACAGGTCCAACAGTAGCAATAGCTTCCATCAATTTACGTTCACTTCCTGATTCAATGTCTACGTAACCTTCATCAGTAGCTCCAGAGTTCTTGGGTTTGTAACGGCATTTGTCATCCATACCTAAGGAAAGAAACAATTGAATTAAAATTGTAACACTGGATAATTTTTTTTAGTAAACAATATCTAACAAATAAATTTTAAAAGCAAAATGTGCTAAAAAGAAGCTACTATCAATCTACTATTCTAGTTACATCTATTTTATGTTACAAAAATAGATTTAGAGGCCGATTCTGCTGCACAACAGACCAATATTATAGCAAGGCAATGTTAGGCTCCAAATTCCATACATTATGCTACTGAATCATACTGAATACAGTAAAAATGTCATGCATTTGCTGTGCATTCAGACATTTTACATATGAATTGCAACGTCACACATATGTTATGAAGCTGAGTCAGAAACACACTTATCTAACATCATTTTTTTTTTATTTGTGCTGTTTTTAGGTTAGGTTTCCTAGAAAAATGCCTGGATGCACAGAAACCACATGTCTTTTATCAATGTTAGTCAGTATTAGCATGGAAAGTTCTCCATAACATAGCCTTGCCATAACTTTGATCTGTTATGTGGCAGAATCGGTTCATTATCTTATTACCTTCATATGGGTAAGATTTTTCGGTATCGATTCCATGATTTTCCTTGATGTATTGGAAAGCAGCATCCATCAAACCACCATTGCAACCGTTGTTTCCGTAAGGAGTAGAGCAATCAACCAAATTTTGTTCAGACAAGGAAACCAATTTACCAGTTTGACGGAAATGTTGGCCTTCTAAAGCACCAGTCTAAAAAGAACAATGATAGAAATTAAACAAATTGAATGATAATAAAATAAGATGAAATCTTTTAAAGAAAAGATTATGTAAATCAATATTAGTTTGTTTCTAGATTGTCTAAAAATATCATTATAATTACCGCTGAGAAACTCCAGCAAGATCCACAATGTCCTTGATCCTTGACAGGTGTGACTGCTCCTTTTTCACGCCAGTCAACATGTTTTGGCAACTCTACATTGGCAGGAGAGATGAAAGTTGCTCCACGCAATTTTTCGACTCCACCCAGACGAATGGCATTCGATCTAAGAAAAATAATTATTAATTATATAAATCATATACAAGAAATTAATACCTGATTGGTTCTTTATCTATTTGTCTTACAGAGATAAATGTAAAATATCAATAAAAATCTTAGTTCTTATATCTGGTCTGGTTTTATAAGTTTTCACCATCATAGTGTTCTGATTTTTATCCCAACAATAATACAGAAAACTAAGAAATGATTTTATTAATTGGTCCATTTTGGTTACCATTTTAGCAACAAAATGTTCAATTTTGTAAAAAATTGAGAGCTCTGGTTCTGACCCGGAAGAAAAAACTTATTATCATGATTCTGGTAAAGTAAGTTAAAAAAGTTCGATGAAATAAAAAGGTCCATTATCTTACCTGGTCTTGTTGAATCCATTCAAAGTCTGGACGAATTCATGGTGCAACATATCAGCATATTTGTTGATACGTTGTTTGTAAGATTCCAAACCCATTTCATATCGTTGGTTATGTTTTGCAACTTTGTGTTTGTTTTCCATGAAGATCTTGAGACGGAACTTTTCTTCGGTTTCACTTTCATAGCGCTTCTTGTGGGCCAACTGTAAAAGAAAAGAATATAAATATTTTGAAATTTGAAAACTAGGTATCAAGTTAACTAGAATCCAGTAATAATTTAGTTGGATTCATTTGGAATGGTATTTTAGTATGTAATTATTTTGTAATATTTTAAATTCCAGTTTTAATCAATTTGGAATTAAAATAGAATCTAACGAACCTAATAAGCATCTACGAAGAATCTATCAAGAACTTCGAACGTGTAAGAATCGAGCCAGTGAAATCAATAAGATCCTGGTAAAAATCTTATTTGATTATTTTATATGGTTCTCATTATATTCTGTTCAACTTCTTACTAGGTTCTTACCAGATTTTGCTTATTAAACTTATTTAAAGTGTATTACTTAAAATCGTATTCAGATCGATTATTTTCAAAGTTTGATATCAAGCTGTCCAAGACGTTAATGGAACCTAAAACTTGTGGTTAGAACAACAAGCTTATGTATTAAAATAATTACTTAAAATAAAAAAAAACATTGCATGTGATAAAATTACATAAGATAACAGCTAAGATGTATCTGGTAGTATAATTTTCTTGGTTGGATTTTAACTAAGTTATTTGTTCATAATAACTGTGTGACGCAATTTGAAGTTGTATTTCTAAATAATTTAACGATATCAAATATCTGCGCATTTTGCTAATTAGTTGCGATTACAAATGACCGATTTTGCAAAAGAAAAAAAATACGAACGTAAACAGAAATATTGGAGCACGTGTATTGATAATAAACATTCGACATACACTTGATTTAAAATTGGTTCAAAATAAATTATGAAAGAATTTAGCAAAAAATAATAATCGATTCATAAAATATGAAGGTAACCTCGTACTCAGAAATATTTTATCATCTCTAAAAAATGCAAATTTTGTATCAGATTTCATATTCTTAGAAATGCAGTTAACATTTGTAATGAAATTAGTAAAAATAGAAAGTGGATATAAATCTAGTCAACACAATTAATTATTCTACAAATTTATTTCGTGAAGGTATATAATTATTCTAAAAAAATTTAATTTGTATATTTGGCTCAAGAAGTTAGAAACTTTATAGTCCTGTTTGAATTATCCAGTATGTTGACCCAATTTACCAAAATATTTATCACATATCCATGTCAACAAAAAACATGTGTTCCATCTGTTTTATCTCAATGACCTCTCAAAAAAAAAAAAAAAGTCGAAATCAATTCGCAGCTCGTGTCCAAAAAAAATAATCACAACAAAAAGATAATATTATTGAGTGATTTTTCGTCATTTTGTTTATTTGTAAATAAATTGCGAAGATTCACGTTCGTCAGAGATAAGGGATAAGTGAAATATAAAAATTGTATTTGGATTTCGAAATAATTAGGCGATTTTCTGCAAATATTTTGGACTAGCAGAATTCCAAGGAAAGATAAAAGCAATGTTTTTTCTTAAAATTTGGAAATGTTTAATTCAACTTGGTTGATTGTTTTCCTGTACAATTTTAATTGGCAAAATAAATGTTTACAAATAAAATAACTCTAAATCACCAATGGATGGCCGAAAATGACTATTGCACAAATGCACATTGAATCCGATTTTTTGTAAAGATTTTACTAAAAAAAATAATGTTTTACTAGCTAACTGTTAGGCTCTTTAGCAAAAGATAAGAATTTTTAAATTCACTCTAATTGAAGCTATTTTAAGAGAAAGCTATTCAAAAAAATTTGGTGTGAAGATTGCAATTAATAAACTTGCATATTGAATGGACCCTTAACAAAAATATGACGATCGCATTTAAACTCCTCATTTATTTACTGGGCAAACAAAGGTTGCTAAACCAATTATACTTAAATAAGTATATATTTTACATTGTATTTCTTTATCCCGGGGTCAAACAAGGGGTCACAACAATTCAGTTATCTTTAAATTTCCGCATATATCGGTGTCCCTTTACAAAGAAAAGCAGTTTGAACCAGAATCACAATCTGAGGATAATTATTTGTATAAGATAGTACTATAATAATGAAGTCGTTTATTTGATTTCCTTATTTATCGGTCATTTTCTTTTCACTTGGTAATGTCTTATCATTTTAGAACAAAGTTCAAACGAATTCAGAGATCTAACTACGCATTTGTGACATGTAATTATATCAAATGAGTGCAAACGAGTCGTTAAACTATGATATGGAGCAAATTATAAAAGTTAGATAAAACAAATATAAAACGAATTCATAGAAGGATACAATTCATAGAAGGCTGGTGATTTGCGATGTGCGAATATTTAAATATTTAGATCAAAAACCTCAATTTTCCCTTGAAACACCAAACACAATATTCTTGTAATGCTTATCTATCTGATCTAAACTTGGTTAAAATAAAGCCAGAAGGAAAAAAATTAGCACTTGTTTGTTTTCATAGTTTTTGTTAATTTACCTAGTACGTTTTGGGGACAATCCAAAACAAAAAATCTAAATCAAAGGCAACGTTGCTTTTAGACAACCCCGGGACACAAGGTGGAAATCCAAGATTGTCCTAGCCAAAACAAGACGTATGATCACCTTATAAATATTTACAACAGCAAGTACCTAATTTTGCGTTTAGTTATCACCAAAAATAAAATCTCAGATATTAAGATAACTCATAATTATATTATACAAGAATATACAAATTATGAAGTTCAATTATCATTTGCCAAAGAGAGTTTTACCACCAATGTATATAAATGATACTTTGAATATAATAGCGCATAAATTATTACATGGAGATAAAATGTTGATCTCTGGTTCAAATATTGTAAAAATGCGTAGTACGGAATTTAGAGATAAGAAACAAAATGTCATCCATCAGCGTCAAGGATGGACGAGATTCTGCAAATATAACCAGGAAATTGCATTAGAAACAAATGACGTGGAGATAACCATTATATAGTAAAAAAATAATTATAATAGTAACAATTGATCGATTGGATCATAATAGATGGCTTAAGGAAAATACAGATATATTTAAAAAAAATAGAATTACAATTATGTACGAGAGCACTCTTCAGCAAATGCTAAATAATATTATGAAAGCTTAATTTAGTTTAAAAAAACGGTAGTTATATGCTCATAAAAAATGATAAATTTAATTATTATTTAGATAGCAACATGTTTCCAAGTGAAAATAGCCCTTAATCAGGCATTGGTCTAATAAAAAGTAAGCGCTATTAGATAAATTTCAATAATAAAATTATTATCAAAAATGGATGGATTAACTATAGATGATTTGATATGGTAATCATTGGGTTACCATCTAAAAATACGATGTAAAGAAAAGTTTCAGCCCAACAGCTTATAGGACGTAATGTTCTAATTGCTATTGAGATAAGAGAACAAAAAAATAGTAATATGTGGCTTATTGATTCGCAGTAATCAAGAATTGCTTTCATCATTATAAACTTAGACAGATAGTATTAATAAATTTGTTTTACCTTGAATGAACTCCATTCTTCCTTCACCAAATCAAAGAAGGATACGGCGCTACTGCAGGCGACCAATGTTAAAAATAATACTAGCAACTTCATTTTGAAAATCCTGAAAAAATTAACAAGAAATTATATAAAGAAATTCATTCAATTTTATGTATTCTTAATTATTCCATCAAATTCGAGCTAGATTTGATGGTGACTAAAACTAGATAAAAGAATCATACCAACTACTTCTCAGTATAATAAAAGTAAACTAGGCAATGAACAAATTGCAACTAAATCTGTTCCACAAAAAATATGATTCAACCTGATCTATTTTTATTCATCATTTAATTTAGTTCAACTTATTCAGCACAATTAAATTTAAAACGCCGACTTGACAAATTGAATGCTCCCAAAACATGTTTTTTTGTAAAATATAAAAATTGCATGTTTAACAATAAATTATTGTTCACACATTTTTTTAATATAAAAAATGTCACAATATACGACGACATTGAATACAATTTTATTATAAAGCAGTCGTGCAGAATAAATTATTTTTATGATGCTTTTATATGTAATAATATATAAATTGTGATGTATGAAAAGGTGTGATTATATTAGTAGTGATTCGTTAGACATAAATAATTACATACATACATACATACATACATTGAACAATATAATAAAAAAAATATTTCGATTAAGGAAAATAAAGTTTATGCTTAATTTTATTATGAATTATAAAAAATTGGAATGATTTTTGATGGCCAGAATTTAAAATTTAGTATAACGATAAGTAAAACAAAAAAAAAACAAATGTAATTAATGATTTTATATGCAACAATAATAAATATTACAGTATATAGAAATATATAAAGTAAGTACTAGAATAAATCAAGGGAGTTCTTTTCGAATTCAAAAAACTACAAAAATTAACATTTATATTTAAAACTAAATGTAACAGAAAATGTGAAATATCAATTTGTAAATCATGTAACAATTTTTCTTTCAATCATTGAATGATAAGTTGATGAATTTAATTCAAACAGTTTTTTTTTATAGAGAACTGTGACCTTAAAGTTAATTGAACTTTAAAATGTATGATTTAGAATATATATATTTTTATCCATTTTCTCGGTAATTTACGAGTATTTAACACCAGTTGAATAAATATTTGTACGATTTTTTATGTATACTGGGAAATACCGATGATATGTTGCACAATTTAAATTTACATAAATTTCTTTGCATATAATCGGTTCGATAAAACAAATTGCACGTTAAACTGATTTATACTGAAAATTTCAATTTAATATGCAATTAAGTAAAATCCGTAAAAATTGAATTTTGCATCGTTTTCCAAAATAAATACTTTTAATGTTAATATTCGACTGTAAATCTTGATGAACAAATTTAGGAATATAATTACATATTTATGATTTAATGTGAAAATTTACAGTAACTGTAGCAAAGGAAAATCGTAAAAAAAAATTTATGCAGACAAGTAATTCAGTAATAAAGTAAAATCCGTAACAAATTCAATTTTTCATCGTTTTCCACAATAAATACTTTAAAAGTTAATATTCGACTAGAAATTTTTATGAACAGGAATAGATAGGAATATAATTACATACCAAGAGACCAAATAAATATAGATGAATATAAAATATCATACAAATAGCTCTCAATTTCACACTTATCATTCAAGTCTCATATAACAGTTATTTTATATTGTAAATTTATACCGATGATTCATTTTTTGTTTGATTATACAAGATAAAACTGGAGAAGGCGAGACGTGTATCACATGATTATCAATTTTCGGCGAATTGAATTCAAAACATTTATATCAGGTTGTATATGAAATAAAATATATATGAATACTCTTATGGTGAGAATGATTGCCAAAACAAAAGATAAGGAGTCTGACTTAATGTTTTAAAATTAATTTATAATTTAATTTATACAGATATTATAAGCATGTTTGAAAGATATCGATTGGTAACCGCATTGATTAAATTTTAGTGAAAACGAAAATTTTATTTTCGAAATAAACTGTTAAAGATTTTACCTAAATAGCTGAATCTCAGTTATTAAATTACGTATCGGAAAATTGCTGCAACTTGCCTTAAGGTAAATTGTCACTGACAACTTACAAATCAATAAAAAAAATAATTCATATATTTTATTCATTATTTTTATAATTCAGTCATCGTTTTGCAAATCATCAGTCACTTTTTCTCTGGACAGATGTTTTAGATTCCATTAAATCGTTCTCATCGTTTTTATGAATCATAAAGACTTGTAATAAGATATGAAAAATAAAAATAAAAATGATACCAGCATATGTTTATAACGCCTGCGGGCAATGATTCATATTTCTGAATAATGATAATGTATATTTTTATATTTAAAATGAATTTAGTAATTGCGAGCTGTTTTTGTGCACTGAGGGTGAAAATGTATACCTATGCAAAGTTACATATGAACCTTAAATTTACATATTCATAAATTATTTGTTCACGAATATGAAATTTTTGTTGAGTAATTATGTTTAGTCAGTAACTGAATTCCACATTAAAATCCACATTAAAATCCACATTTTAAATAAAAAAATTATATAAGATCACAATTAGCACATTACCTTTTTAGGCTATCTATCAAAAAAAAATATTGAATATGAAATTAATCTAATTTATGAGGTATTTATTAGTTGCGTTATTGATTTATGAATATATGAACTTTTTTTCAATTACAACATTATGGGGTGAAAATTTAAGGCTGTGGGTGTTTTTAATTTCAGGGCTTTAAGACGATCTAATTATATTTTGAATCATGAAAATCTAATTACAATTCTTATTATCTCATTATTATTATTATCTACTAAAGGAATGTAACATTTTCTACACAGGCGTTTGTTTGCAATAAAACAATTGCAGATATCCAAATATTTATATTCAATCTAAAGTCTTTATGGATGTTATTGATAGATGTTTAAGAAATGTATGATGGTTTTTAAAACACAGGAAACAATTGGAAATTTGCTTCCAATATCAATTGATCAAAATATTGATTTCTATATGACTAATTTTAAATAATTGAAATATGTTTCTATTAAGTTGAAATATCAATATATGAAGTTGGACTCGTAGAAATTAGTATTTTGATAAATGTCATGGTAACTATTATTTATAATTATATTTTATTAATGCTAATGAAACAAAGTTATAAAATGTAACTAATGTTTTTAATTTTTTTTTCAAAAAAGTGCAATTTTGTAAGTGAAAATGATTTGTTTTAAGGAAGGTGGAGTCCAGTGGTCTCAATATTTTAAAAATAAATGAATTTTCTAATAATTTTTTAATTAATTTTCAGAAAATGTCAAAATTGACAATAAATTTCCAAAAAATAGTGCAATTTTGTCAGTGAAAATTGATTTGTTTTTAGTAAAGGTGAGTTTCAGTAGTTTCAAATTTGAAAAAATATCAAAATTTTCTAAAAACCATTTAACATTTCCAAAAAATCAAAATGGCCAATAAATTTCAAAAAATTAGTGCTATTTTGTCAATGAAAATGATTTGTTTGTAAGTAAGGTAGTGTCCAGTGGTATCAAAATTTTGAAAAAAATCAAAATTTTCTAAAAATTTTAACATTTCCAAAAAAATGTCAATAAATTTCCTAAAATTTGTGCGATTTTGTCAGTGAAAATTGATTTGTTTTTAGGAAAGGTGGTGTACAGAAGTTTCAAAATTTTGAAAAAATAAAATTTTCGAAAAATTGAACATTTCCAAAATTGCCAAAAATTAGTGCAATTTTGTTAGAGAAAATTGATTTATTTTGAGTAAAGATTTCAGTAGATTCAAAATTTGAAAAAATATCAAAATGTTTTAAAAAATTCAAAATTTCCAGAAAAGTCAAATTGTCAATAAATTTTAAAAAAATGGTGCAATTTCGTCAACGAAAATGATTTGTTTATAAGTAAGGTAGTTTCCAGTGGCTTCAAAATTTTGAAAAACATCTATATCTTCTAAAAATTCCAAAATGAAGTCAAAATTGTCAAGAAATTGCAAAAGGTCGATTTTTTTAGATTTTTTAAGTGTTTTCGAATTTTGAAAATTGTTAAAAAAATCAAAATTTTAAATACAATATTAGAAGTTCCAGCAACTTGCCTTAAGACAAGATGCCATCCACCACTAGTTGGATAAAATATTACAGATTTATAATAGATTGATAAATACAGACGTTTACAAAACGAATAACAAGAGATTCTCAAACAAAAATATAATAGTCGAGTAATATAATTCCAAAAACCAGGTACCAAAAAATTTCATACAAAACTCGAGCAAAAAACTTGATTCACCACGAACAATGGCCATGACTTGTTTACCTTGAAATACCAATTATATAAGACGTAGTTTAACATCCGAAATAAACAAAAACCCGTTAATTTACACGATTTTAGGAATGAAACTATATGAATTCACGCATTAAAAATTATAATAAAATACTAGAGTACATTAATTAAAATTAATAAAGGAACAGTGGTAGATTTTCCTTCGACCTACATAAATCAAAGAATCAGCTGATGCAAGAACGCACTTGTAAACAAGATGTCAAAGCAAAACAGATCAATACATTCCAGTCCATTTTACAAAAATATCGTACACATTATACACGCATATATAACTATTTACTTAATTAACATGCTTAGATATATAAAACTAATAAATACAAAAAATCACTCACCAAAATA
>NW_020539725.1:66417136-66439234 GCF_003426905.1 Ctenocephalides felis
TTTTTTGCTCATTTAGCTCTGTATCTTCGAAAAATGTCTGGGCCTGCCTTTGACAAAAACCACTTCTCTCAATCATTACAATTGAATGTTTTTAGATCATTCAATCCGATACTCCGTACCCTCAAAAACTCGATTTGTATTTCTGCACTCTTTGCTCTGTATCTCCGTGACGGCTGGACCTGCCTTCGCCAAAAACTAATCAACACATCTCCCTATCAATAGAAATCGAATGTTTTAAAACCATTCAAATCGGTAAATCCGTGCGCCCGAAAAACGTGGACAAAAAATGCGGACATACAAAACACAACACACACATCTATTAGTTTTCTGAGGTATGTCAAAATGTTCAGAAACCTTCAAAACGTCGAGAAATGCAAAAATTTTCATTTTCGATTTTTGGCCCATTACTAAAACTACCCTACGGGAAGTTAATATAAGTTTGTTAGTCAACAGCTTTAAATTTCAATCAATCTCTACCTTTTCCTGCAACGGTTGAGCATTCCGAGCCCTAATTAGGCCAAACCCGACTTCCCTAAGTCTCTTCTCGTACACCACCAATTCTTTGGCAAAATGTTCGCTCGCGTTGTCACAGTCCTCCTGAAGGGCGCGAGTCCTTCTGGTCATCAGACGATGCTCCGTTTTCCAACTGGTCAACAACCCCCAACCTGGTATAAAAGACACATGATAAAGGTAAAATAGCATAAGGTAATAATAAATCTCATTCTTCAAATACTTTTGCAATTTATCCTTATACAATTTGTTCTTGTCCAAAGTGAATATTCCCAACGGTCGTTTGCGTCTTATAATCCGGATATCCTGATCCAACTAAAAACAAAAAAACAAGTTTGTATGGTATTTTCCTTGAGGCAAGTTACATAAACTTCCTGATATGTGTAAATAATCGACTTAATTAATAATAAACAAATTAATATATGAGTGATTAGAAGTATTCCGAGTGGATTATTACACATCATACAACACGAAACAGACACTTTATCGTTATACCAATTAACTCGTCTAATGTTAATTTTAACAAACGTCAAAAAAAACCACTCATTTTCTCAAACTTTGATACATTTTTAAAATTAAACTACTTATCGTAAGGCATTAATATTTCAGCAAATTTTGTAAGACCATGATATATAACGCCAAATAAAGTTTCATAAAAATCGGCTTAAATTTTTTTCAACAGTTAATTACAAGAAAACGGCTCGGTAGATTTTCACCTAAAACTGATCAGTATCATTCCAACTAATATCTTTTAAACATTTTCTGATTTTTTATAATCGATTTAGTATGAGCTTAAATGTGAATGAAAAGTTAACACTTTTTTCCAATTTTCAAAGAAATGGCTCGGCCGATCGTCGCACAAAATGACAAACGATAGTCCTCATTGAAATACATCAAGACTTTTAAATTTCTGAAATCGGTTCAGGCGCGTTTTAAGAAAACGTCGATTCACGGCAAAAAATCTGTTCACGCACACGCACACGCACACACACATATACTTTTTCAAATGTTGGTCTCATTCGATTCAGAATGGCTTGAAACATCGAAAAAACATAAAATTAGCGATTCGGATTTTTTAGGATGAGAAAAACAAATTTTGATAAAAATATCTAACCTTATCCGCAGCTACATAGTTAGATATTCTTCGTTGCAGCAGCAAATTGATTTTTCGCAATTTAGTCCTCTCCAACCTCATCTTGTGAATTTGGTTTTTAACTTTTTCTCTGTCAATGGTGCCTCTTTGTTGCAACAAGGCAGCACGTTCTGCTGCTTCTTGCTCCAATTTAAATAGCTTGAATACTGACAAAAATAGAAACTCAATAAATATTCATAATATCTTAGAAGTAGCATAAAAAAATAATGTACCTCTGGCAAAAATCTTCTGTTTCGCGGCGTCATCGAAAAATTTCTCGCTGAAAACATCTGAAAATAAAAATAGATAGTAACGCTTCTATAAATAAAATATAATATAAATATCTTTGCATTGTGAATCTAACTTTTAATGGTTTCAATATACTGTTCCTGATCAATAGATTCTGAAGAGACATCGCTTTCTTCACCAATGCTTTCCTCTGAATATTCAGTTTGTTTCTCAGTTTCAGGCGATACAAATATATCCTCGAACAAGACATCGTCTTTTTCATCCTGATAAGCTACTTTTGATACTTTGAAGTCACCAGATATTTCCTGAATGAAACAATAACTAGTTGGTATTGATATTTTGCCTTGAGGCAAGTTACATGAACTTCCCGATATGTGTAAATAATCGACTTAATCAATGAAAAATAAATTAATTTATGAGTGATTAAAAGTATTCCGAATGGATTTATTACACATAATTGAAAACGAACGAACACGTTAACTCGGAGTATTTTCTAAAGCAAATTTTCACAAATTAATAATTTTTATAATTCAACCAGTTTCCGTAAGACTTTAATGGTTTAGTATGTTCATTGAGACAAGTGTACTCTATCGTTATACCAAGTAAATCGTCTAATTTCAACTTCAACAAACGTCAAAAAAACTACTCATTTTCTCAAACTTTGATGAATTTTTAAAATTAAACTACTTGTCGTAAGGCCGTAATATTTCAATAACTTCTATAAGGCCATGATATATATCGCCAAAAAAAGTTCTATAAAAATCGGCTTGAATTTTGTTTTCAATAGTTAATTACAAGAAAACGTCTCAGTAGATTTTCTTTTAAAACTAATCAGTATCATTCCCAACTAATATCTTTCGAACAGTTATCGAATTTTTAAAATCGGTTCGGTAGTATGAGCTTAAATGTGGACGAAAAGTTTAACACTTTTTTCGAAATTACAAAGAAACGGCTTAGCCAATCGCTGCACAGAACTGAGAAAAAATAATCCACATCGAAATATATCGATTGGCTTTTAAATTTTTAAAATCGGTTCAGGCGTTTTTGAGCAAACGTCGATGAAAGTTCTAATTTTGACAAACGTCAGGAAAACGATACTAATTTTTGCAAACTTTGTTGATTTTTTAAAATCAAACGAATTGTCGTAGGCCGTAATAATTTAGTATGATCTTTAAGACTATGGTATCAATCATCAAAAAATAAAAATCGTAGATTTTTTTTTAACACTTTATTACAAGAAAACGGCCCAGCCGATCTTTCCCAAAAACAAATCAGGTCAGAATTTTCAATCAATACCTTTCGAACGGTTTTTGAATTTTCAAAATCGATTCGGAATTGCGGGCAAAAACGTGGGCAAAAACTTTTTACTTTTCTGAGATTTACAAAGAAACGGCTCGGCCGATCGTCGCACAAAATTGAGATACGCTAGTCCTCATCGAGATACATCGAATGGCTTTTAAATGTTTGAATTCGGTCCAGGCGTTTTTGAGAAAACGTCGATTTACGGCAAAAAATCTGTTCACATATACACATACACTTTCCAAATTTGGTTTCATTCGATTCAGAATGGCTTGAAACGTCCAGAAAACATAAAATTAGCGAATCGAATTTTTTTATGAAAGCAAACTTCTCCTTCGGGAAGTTAAAAATGAAAAAGTTAATAATACAAAGGTATAGCATTAGATAGGTAGTGTTAGAGACATATTATACTTAGCAGATAATCTTAGAATCAAAGATTATATTAAACAATAATGATTTACTACCTCGGAGGGTCTCTCCTCGTCAATCGAACCCATGCTGGACACGCTGGTGCTCTCGTAAGGTAATTGGGGAGCTGCCAAGTACTGACGGAAATCAGTTGTAGGCGTCAGGCGCACTCTGAAGTCGCCAACCATTTCCCCAGTGTAACGAGTTGCCAAAGTGCTCGCCTTTTGGCCCAATTTTATGGACTTTTTGGCTAAAAATAAAAGGCAATTGAAATATAAACTGAATTACAAAAGTAATCAATGAATTATCAATTATCTTACTTCTAGTGCTCTCAGCAGTGCTCTGGACTTCGGCGAGCGTTTCGTCCGCCTCCAATACAAAATACGGCACCTTGTGACCCTTAGACGAGCCACTGGATTTGCCAACTGATCCCACCACACTTTCCGACGAAATACTTGTACCAATTCTGGATTTGATGGTCGCCGCACTTATGGCCCTTCCAAGCTTGGAGACTCCGTCTCCGTCGGAGGCATGCCGAGGGTGCTTATGGTGCTTATTGTCGATTTGCGTCGTTCGGCAACTTATAAAGGATAATACGTCATAAAATTTAGTGCAATTAAATTGAAAGAAAATCTCTGGCAACTAAAAATCAAGTTGAAGTTAGAATCGAATAAGAGTATGGTATGAATCCAATAACAATCTAGTAATCCCATAAAGAATCTAGTAAAATCAAATAAAAATGTAGCAAGAACTCAGTAGCACATTCTGGCGAGAATCTGGTAAGAATCCAATAAGATTATGTTGAGAATCTTATAAAAGTCTAGTAAGTAATCTTATAAGAATCTGGTAATAAGCTCATGAGATGCTTGTTATAACCTGATCAGAAACCACTAAGCAATAACATCATATGTGCTATTAAATTGAAAGAAAATCTTTCAATAAAATTCAATAAAAATCTAGCAAAAATCCAGTCCGAATCCCAGTATAACTTAACGAGAATCGAATAAGGCCCCGATGAGAATCTAATTGGATACTAGTGAGAATCTTATAATAATCTACTAGGTAATCTTATGAGAATTTGACATGAATCTTAAGAGAAACTAGTTAGAACCTGGTTGGAAGCTTCTTAGAATATTTAGAATCAATTTGGAGTTTAAATAAAAACTACACAGAGTCTAAATAAATTCAAGTCAGATTCAAATTAGAATCTCTTTGCAAACACGTAAATCTATAATATAAAAATGAATCGTTAAATCTATTGGTAAGCGTATAACTCAACAACTCCTAGACCAATTTGGCCAATTCTTTTTTTTAAAATGTTCGTTGAAGTCCAAGGATGGTTCTTACGGCGAAAAAAATTGAATAATTGCCGGAAAAACCCTAAAAACAACCCTTTTTCACATACAAACGTTAGTATTTTCACATTTTTGCCATCGGATATGGAATATTTACTCAAGTCAATGGAGCGTTTTGGGTCTGAATTTTTTTACTGTGCTCCAATTCGTATGAAATTTTGAAATTAGATTTATCTTACTCTCAAGTTCAAAAGTGAAAATAATTTAGATTCCTTTGCCATTTCCCTGGGAAATGACATCCTCCTCATTTTTTTTCTTTTCAAAAGAACTTCGGATATCGATAAAAGAACTAATTATAAGAAAAAAATATTTTATAATGTTTTTCAAAAAAGCAAATACTCATCATTTTATTTAAAGCAGTTGTGCATTCAAAATCCATATGGGTGGATGTATATTCATTTGGGTATAGACTGTAGTGTAACAAAAAACATAATAATGTTTAACTAATTGGTAAATATCGGAATAGGTTACTAAAAAAAAATTGGAACTTTTGAATTGTAAACATAAGTACAGGACAACGCCTGTTGGGTCATCTAGTTAATCATAAAAAACAATTAGCGCAATTTGCAAATATCCAATTTTCAATTTTCAAAATCGTATCATCATATTTTTCCAAACGTAACGTATGTTTTATTTTTTATCAATTTTAGTCATCGTCTAGAATATTTTTATCAAACAAATTTAGTGCACATAGTTATATAAAAAATTGTTTCGACATACAAAGTAAATAACGTCCATCGATTTACCTATATCTTATCAAAATTGATAAGAAATATCGCACAAAATCCCATACAAAACGTGTGATGTTCACAGGTCGATTATCTTGAATTTTTTTAATGCAACACTTACGCAACTATCTATGCAGAATATTACCTTAAATTATAAATATACTTTTATTCAACTTACTTGAGGTAGATTGTATTCTAGAAACCGATCTGATCAATGATGATCTCCGCTCTGCAGACATTCTTGCCCTCAAACTGCTGTGTCTGCCTTCTGAAAATAAAATAAAAAAATTAAAAAAACGTTAATAAGACGTACATTCTGCTTGGCAAAAATTGCTATACCTGTCTCAACAGTCTCTTCAGGCTCTTCTTTGCTGGAAAATAATGAAACCTGAGTTTCTCCATGTTTTCTTTTTCTACTGGCCTTAAAATAAAAATGTATAGGATATTTTGAAATTGTTCCATGTTTTACTTATACAAGATATAATATTTATTATCATATTCACTTACAGCAATTCGTTCAGACTTCAAAATACTGCCAGATTTTTTTTGATCTCCATCTTCTTCATCAACTCTATCAACATCCCCTGAACCTTCCTCCATATAGTCCGTTTCTCGATTTTGTTCCTCCAAAACTTCACCATGTCTGTTTGGGTTCTCCCAAACATTGCTTTCATTAAAATCGTTGTTTTTCATTTTAATTTGTACCTCAGCCAAATAAATATTAGAACCGAATGGGGTATGTATAAATTTTAGGATTTTGGACCCTATAACTTAGGCCTAGAATTAGACATACCCACACCGCACTCCACTCCTAACACTAACTAAATAATAACGCTAAATATATATCAAAAATAATTTACATTGTTTGTTTTTGTTTTTTTCAACCCGTGCATACTAGGATCAAAAAAAATTGTTTTGAAATAATTTATTCTACAAAGGTAAATGAAATAGAATAGTTTCACGTGAAAACTCTCATATAAAAAGTGTGCAATTGGTTTCAAACAAATATTTACCAAAAATAACAAAATTTAATTTTTAAATTTTTTTTACAGTATGCTAAAGATTTTAATTAGATTCTGGTAAGATTTTACAGTATATGCTAAAGATTCAAATTAGATTTCGGTAAGGATCTAATAAAATCTTATGAGATTCTGGTACGAATCCAATCAGATCCTAGTTAGAACTTTATAAGACTAATACGTGAAATTTCCAAATATTTCTCGGACGATTTTTCAAATTTCTTTTCAAAATATATTTTCATACGCCACTGATATGGTCAAACGCCGCCACTGGCTCCGCCCCTTCTTCAAAAATCGAATGATAAGTGCACACGGCACATTTTATCTGCCCTTATCAATCCTTATCACTAAAACAGTCCTATAAATACACGATATGCAATTTCCACATACATATTGTATCATAATTTGAGAGAGTTGTTCCAAGACCTCATATTGTAAGTTGTATTTTTTAATTTTTATTATTAAAATTAATCAGTATTTTAGTTTGTTGTATCTACTTGTAGTATTGAAAATTTTCAGAATCCATCGTTATAGAAAGAAGATCCACAGACGATGTTTTATAATGTAGTCCCAAGTGGTTAGAAGTACATAGATCAATACGTTTTGAAAAACATGCAAGCATTTTTTGCTTTGTTATACCAATTTGTATACCATTGCACTTGCCTGTTTTGCGATTGAACTATGTCCTTGTGACCTGTTGTGGCTGCAAATATCTTCGAGACTCAAGAATTATTTTAATGTATTATATTTATTTACAAGGCTGATGTAAATGCAGTTTTAAATGGTTATAAAAATATTATTCAATATTTTTTATTAAAATTGCAAGAATTATTTGGTTTGCACTCGCATTTTTATGATTGAACAATATTTTTATATCCTGTTATGTCTGCACATAATGTTCAGTAGTAAATTTGTGTATAAAATTATATATATATATATATATATATATATATTTATATAATAAATATGAACAATACAACACTCAGATTTTTAACACACATTTTGTGTACACACGAAGTGTGTTAAAAATCTGAGTGTTGTATTGTTCATATGTTACATTTAATATTCATTCCACTCATATCACAAAATTCATATATATATATATATATATATATATATATATATATATATATATAACATGAATTCTTTGTTATATATAATATGATTTATAAGATATCATAGCATGCTACGATATCTTATCTATATTTTTGTAGATTAAAATTGATATTCACATGCTTTGCACATAAAATAAAGAAAAATTCTTAAAAATTTTATCTAGTATTATTTTCTTTGAATATGAACTTTTTCATTGTAAAATTGTACATTTTTATTATTAAAATTTTAATTTTCAGCTTTTTTCTCAGAATTAATTTATAAACTGTCATTCTGTATCAAAAAGTAAAACAAAAACTGGTAAGCGATTAGGTAATTAAGTACTTATAACTTTTATATAAAAACCAATTCTAAACTGGACTTGATTATTAACTGAACACAAATATAAAATTCAAATTCAGTTGATTCATTCAGCTCATTTTGCATTTTTAACTTGTTAAAAGTGCCTCTAATGTGGCTTGCATTTTTCTCTTGCTTTTTATTTTTAGAGTTCTTAAGAACACTTCAACTTGTTCTTGAAACCTTATCAATAATTACAATATTTTC
This sequence comes from Ctenocephalides felis, assembly GCF_003426905.1. Taxonomy (NCBI): domain Eukaryota; kingdom Metazoa; phylum Arthropoda; class Insecta; order Siphonaptera; family Pulicidae; genus Ctenocephalides; species Ctenocephalides felis. The sequence goes on from NW_020539725.1 coordinate 66,425,496, forward strand.
TACAAATTTGTGTAAAATTTCAGTCACAGTGGTCTTATTTGCTCTTTGAAGTCAACACAAAATTTCAATCAAGAAAATATATAAATTGATTTATTTTTAATTATATAGTATATCAAATACATCAATTTTTTATAGTTGATTGGGAATTGAGGAAAGGATCAATATTATCCAAAAATTTGTTTTTCTATAAAAAGTGTATTTATATAAATCTTTGTAGATAAAATTCATGTAATCACAAGACTTAAGAATTAAGAATAACCTATACACTACATACTATAATTTATCAAACATCTTGTATGAATAAAAAAACATTCAAAGCATGAAATATTTAGCTATCACAAACAATATATAAATGATTAAATTATAAGCCCTTAAAATTAAAAATAATATCATGGTAAGTTATTCAGATTTTTATAAACTACAAGCCAAGGCATGTAAGTCATAAAAACCACATTTGTTCACTAGCATTCATTCCTCCAAGAATCATCAATAGTTAATATAAAATTCATTTACGAGATAAGAATAAACTTATGTTTAAACGAGAGGGTAGCTGGCTTGGGTAGCAACTCCGCAATGATTTTCCTTGTTACGAGCCATACGGATGTATCCCTTGTCTCCCCAGCTCTCGCCCCAAGAGTTCTTAACCAACCAGTAATCGTTGCCGTCTTCATCGGTACCGTAACCAACAGCCAAAACCTAAAAAAGATAAATGACAATAAACAAAAATTACAATTATTTGTAACTTTCTCGACTTATTGTGATTTATTACTTACACCATGGTCCAATTGTTCGCTATCACATTCGGGGTCGAAGTAGACACCTTCTGAGTAGAATTGGAAGGATTGGTGAGAAGCATCAATGGCAATGGAGACAGGCCCAACAGTAGCAATAGCTTCCATCAATTTACGTTCACTTCCTGATTCAATGTCTACGTAACCTTCATCAGTAGCTCCAGAGTTCTTGGGTTTGTAACGGCATTTATCATCCATACCTAAGGAAAGGAATAATTGAATTAAAATTGTTACACTGGATAATTTCTTTTAGTAAAGAATATCTAACAAAAAAAAAAAAATTAAAAGTAAAATGTGCTAAAAAGAAGCTACTATCAAACTACTATCCTAGTTACATCTATTTTATGTTACAAAAATAGATTTAGAGGCCGATTCTGCTGCACAACAGACTAATATTATGGCAAGGCCATGTTAGGCTCCAAGTTTCATACACTATGCTACTGAATCATAATGAATACTTTCAAAATGTCATGCATTTGCTGTGCATTCAGGCGTTTTACACATAAACTCGTATGTTATGAAACTGGGTCAAAAAGACCCTGTTATCTAACGTTTTTTTGACATTTATGCGGTTTTTAGACTTATTTGAACTTATTTGAAGTGTATTATTAAAAATCGTATTCAGATTGATTATTTTCAAAGTTTGATATCAAGCTGTCCAAGACGTTAATGGAACCTAAATCCTGTGGTCAGAACAACAAACTTATGTATTAAAATAATTACTTAAAACTAGTGGGGTGGGTGGCATCGTGCCTTAAGGCAAATTGCTGGAACTTCCCGTACCGTAACGAAATGTTCTAGAAATACTGAATGTTTTCAAATAAATTATTATAAATATTGTAACATTGTCTAATATTTATAAGAATTATATAAACTGAATTGCAGAGTTGAAATTATTTGTTTAAAGTATATTAGAACTATAGTCAGAATTAAAAATAAAATCTGAATTATTATTTTCGATATACAAAAAATTAAAAAAAAAAAAAATTGAAACAAAATTTTTTTTTTCCAAAATCAATTATTTTGTTAAGACAAGCAGAAAGTTCTTTGAATCAATTAAATCGGACGCTTAGTTCTCTCAAAAACTACCATTTTTTGTACATTTAGCTCTGTATCTCCGAAATGGCTTGGCCTACCTTTGCGAAAAACTAATAACCCCTTCTCCCAATCATTACTAATTGAATGTTTTTTAGATCATTCAAATCGGATGCTCCGTTCTCTCAAAAACTCGATTTCTATTTTCTGCATTCTTTGCTCGTTATCTCCGTACCTGCTGGACCTGCCTCTACCAAAAACTAATCAGCTCTTTTCCTTATCAATAGGAATCGAATGTGTTTTAAACCATTCAAATCGGTTGATCCGTACGCCCGAAAACGTGGGCGAAAATTTGTATCCATACATACATACATACATACATAGATACACACACACACACACACACACACACACACATCCATTTTTTCTAAGGTATGCCAAAATATTCAGAAACCTTTGAAACGTCGAGAAATGCAAACATTTTCATTTTCGATTTTTTGCGATTACTATAACTTGCATGAGATAAAATTACATAAGATAACAGCTAAGATGTATCTGATAGTATAATTTTCTTTAGGTTAGGTTTCCTAGAAAAATGCCTGGATGCACAGAAACCACAAGGCTTTTGTCAATATTTAGAACAAATTAGTATGGAAAGTTCTCCATAACATAGCCTTGCCATAACTTTGATCTGTTATGTGGCAGAATCGGTTCGTTATCTTATTACCTTCATATGGGTAAGATTTTTCAGTATCGATTCCATGATTTTCCTTGATGTATTGAAAAGCAGCATCCATCAAACCACCGTTGCAACCGTTGTTTCCGTAAGGAGTAGAGCAATCAACCAAATTTTGTTCAGACAAGGAAACCAATTTACCAGTTTGACGGAAGTGTTGGCCTTCTAAAGCACCAGTCTAAAAAGAACAATGATAGAAATTAAACAAATTAAATGATAATAAAATAAGATAAAATCTCTTAAAGAAAAGTTTATGTAGCTACCAAAAAGTATGAGAGGATCGATCAACATTAGTTTGTTTCTAGATTGTCTAAAAATATCATTATAATTACCGCTGAGAAACTCCAGCAAGATCCACAATGTCCTTGATCCTTGACAGGTGTGACTGCTCCTTTTTCACGCCAGTCAACATGTTTTGGCAATTCTACGTTGGCAGGAGAGATGAAAGTTGCTCCACGCAATTTTTCGACACCACCAAGACGAATGGCATTTGATCTAGGAAAAATAATTATTAATTATAGAAACCATATACAAGAAATTAATACCTGATTGGTTCTTTATCTATTTCTCTTACAGAGATAAATGTAAAATATCAATAAAAATCTTAGTTCTTATATCTGGTCTGGTTTTATAAGTTTTCACCATCATAGTGTTCTGATTTTTATCCCAACAATAATACAGAAAACTAAGAAATGATTTTATTAATTGCAGTAATTGATCCATTACCATTTTAGCAACAAAATGCTCAATTTTGTAAAAATTTTAAAGCTCTGGTTCTGACCCGGAAGAAAAAACTTATTATCAAGATTCTGGTAAAGTAAGTTAAAAAAGTTTGATGAAATAAAAAGGTTCATTATCTTACCTGGTCTTGTTGAATCCATTCAAAGTCTGGACGAATTCATGGTGCAACATATCAGCATATTTGTTGATACGTTGTTTGTAAGATTCCAAACCCATTTCATATCGTTGGTTATGTTTTGCAACTTTGTGTTTGTTTTCCATGAAGATCTTGAGACGGAACTTTTCTTCGGTTTCACTTTCATAGCGCTTCTTGTGGGCCAACTGTAAAAGAAAAGAATATAAATATTTTGAAATTTGAAAACTAGGTATCAAGTTAACTAGAATCAAGTAATAATTTAGTTGATTCATTTGGAATGGTATTTTAGTATGTAATTTATTTTTGTAATATTTTAAATTCCAGTTTTAATCAATTTGGAATTAAAATAGAATCTAACGAACCTAATAAGCATCTACGAAGAATCTATCAAGAACTTCGAACGTGTAAGAATCGAGCCAGTGAAATCAATAAGATCCTGGTAAAAATCTTATTTGATTATTTTATATGGTTCTCATTATATTCTGTTCAACTTCTTACTAGGTTCTTACCAGATTTTGCTTATTAAACTTATTTAAAGTGTATTACTTAAAATCGTATTCAGATCGATTATTTTCAAAGTTTGATATCAAGCTGTCCAAGACGTTAATGGAACCTAAAACTTGTGGTTAGAACAACAAGCTTATGTATTAAAATAATTACTTAAAATAAAAAAAAACATTGCATGTGATAAAATTACATAAGATAACAGCTAAGATGTATCTGGTAGTATAATTTTCTTGGTTGGATTTTAACTAAGTTATTTGTTCATAATAACTGTGTGACGCAATTTGAAGTTGTATTTCTAAATAATTTAACGATATCAAATATCTGCGCATTTTGCTAATTAGTTGCGATTACAAATGACCGATTTTTGCAAAAGAAAAAAAATACGAACGTAAACAGAAATATTGGAGCACGTGTATTGATAATAAACATTCGACATACACTTGATTTAAAATTGGTTCAAAATAAATTATGAAAGAATTTAGCAAAAATAATAATCGATTCATAAAATATGAAGGTAACCTCGTACTCAGAAATATTTTATCATCTCTAAAAAATGCAAATTTTGTATCAGATTTCATATTCTTAGAAATGCAGTTAACATTTGTAATGAAATTAGTAAAAATAGAAAGTGGATATAAATCTAGTCAACACAATTAATTATTCTACAAATTTATTTCGTGAAGGTATATAATTATTCTAAAAAAATTTAATTTGTATATTTGGCTCAAGAAGTTAGAAACTTTATAGTCCTGTTTGAATTATCCAGTATGTTGACCCAATTTACCAAAATATTTATCACATATCCATGTCAACAAAAAACATGTGTTCCATCTGTTTTATCTCAATGACCTCTCAAAAAAAAAAAAAAAGTCGAAATCAATTCGCAGCTCGTGTCCAAAAAAAATAATCACAACAAAAAGATAATATTATTGAGTGATTTTTCGTCATTTTGTTTATTTGTAAATAAATTGCGAAGATTCACTTTCGTCAGAGATAAGGGATAAGTGAAATATAAAAATTGTATTTGGATTTCGAAATAATTAGGCGATTTTCTGCAAATATTTTGGACTAGCAGAATTCCAAGGAAAGATAAAAGCAATGTTTTTTCTTAAAATTTGGAAATGTTTAATTCAACTTGGTTGATTGTTTTCCTGTACAATTTTAATTGGCAAAAATAAATGTTTACAAATAAAATAACTCTAAATCACCAATGGATGGCCGAAAATGACTATTGCACAAATGCACATTGAATCCGATTTTTTGTAAAGATTTTACTAAAAAAAAAATAATGTTTTACTAGCTAACTGTTAGGCTCTTTAGCAAAAGATAAGAATTTTTAAAATTCACTCTAATTGAAGCTATTTTAAGAGAAAGCTATTCAAAAAAATTTGGTGTAAAGATTGCAATTAAGAAACTTCCATATTAAGTGGACCCTTAACAAAACTTGACGATCGCATTCAAAAACTCCTCATATTTATTTACTGGGGAAAATAAAGGTTGCTAAAATCAAGTATACTTAAAATAGGTATATTCAACATTGTATTTCTTTATCCCTGGGTCAAACAAGAGGTCACAACAATTCAGTTATCTTTAAATTTCCGCATATATCGGTGTCCCTTTACAAAGAAAAGCAGTTTGAACCAGAATCACAATCTGAGGATAATTATTTGTATAAGATAGTACTATAATAATGAAGTCGTTTATTTGATTTCCTTATTTATCGGTCATTTTCTTTTCACTTGGTAATGTCTTATCATTTTAGAACAAAGTTCAAACGAATTCAGAGATCTAACTACGCATTTGTGACATGTAATTATATCAAATGAGTGCAAACGAGTCGTTAAACTATGATATGGAGCAAATTATAAAAGTTAGATAAAACAAATATAAAACGAATTCATAGAAGGATACAATTCATAGAAGGCTGGTGATTTGCGATGTGCGAATATTTAAATATTTAGAACAAAAACCTCAATTTTCCCTTGAAACACCAAACAGAATATTCTTGTAATGCTTATCTATCTGATCTAAACTTGGTTAAAATAAAGCCAGAAGGAAAAAAATTAGCACTTGTTTGTTTTCATAATTTTTGTTAATTTACCTAGTACGTTTTGGGGACAATCCAAAACAAAAAATCTAAATCAAAGGCAACGTTGCTTTTAGACAACCCCGGGACACAAGGTGGAAATCCAAGATTGTCCTAGCCAAAACAAGACGTATGATCACCTTATAAATATTTACAACAGCAAGTACCTAATTTGCGTTTAGTTATCACCAAAAATAAAATCTCAGATATTAAGATAACTCATAATTATATTATACAAGAATATACAAATTATGAAGTTCAATTATCATTTGCCAAAGAGATAGTTTTACCACCAATGTATATAAATGATACTTTGAATATAATAGCGCATAAATTATTACATGGAGATAAAATGTTGATCTCTGGTTCAAATATTGTAAAAATGCGTAGTACGGAATTTAGAGATAAGAAACAAAATGTCATCCATCAGCGTCAAGGATGGACGAGATTCTGCAAATATAACCAGGAAATTGCATTAGAAACAAATGACGTGGAGATAACCATTATATAGTAAAAAAATAATTATAATAGTAACAATTGATCGATTGTATCATAATAGATGGCTTAAGGAAAATACAGATATATTTAAAAAAAATAGAATTACAATTATGTACGAGAGCACTCTTCAGCAAATGCTAAATAATATATGAAAGCTTAATTTAGTTTAAAAAAACGGTAGTTATATGCTCATAAAAAATGATAAATTTAATTATTATTTAGATAGCAACATGTTTCCAAGTGAAAATAGCCCTTAATCAGGCATTGGTCTAATAAAAAGTAAGCGCTATTAGATAAATTTCAATAATAAAATTATTATCAAAAATGGATGGATTAACTATAGATGATTTGATATGGTAATCATTGGGTTACCATCTAAAAATACGATGTAAAGAAAAGTTTCAGCCCAACATGAGATAAGAGAACAAAAAAATAGTAATATGTGGCTTATTGATTTGCAGTAATCAAGAATTGCTTTCATCATTATAAACTTAGACAGATAGTATTAATAAATTTGTTTTACCTTGAATGAACTCCATTCTTCCTTCACCAAATCAAAGAAGGATACGGCGCTACTGCAGGCGACCAATGTTAAAAATAATACTAGCAACTTCATTTTGAAAATCCTGAAAAAATTAACAAGAAATTATATAAAGAAATTCATTCAATTTTATGTATTCTTAATTATTCCATCAAATTCGAGCTAGATTTGATGGTGACTAAAACTAGATAAAAGAAATATTATCTCTCATACCAACTACTTTTCAGTATAATAAAAGTAAACCAGGCAATAAACAAATTGCAACTAAATCTGTTCCACAAAAAAATTGATTCAACCTGATCTATTTTTTGCCATTTAATTTAGTTCAACTTATTCAGCACAATTAAATTTAAAACGCCGACTTGACAAATTGAATGCTCCCAAAACATGTTTTTTTGTAAAATATAAAAATTGCATGTTTAACAATAAATTATTGTTCACACATTTTTTTAATATAAAAAATGTCACAATATACGACGACATTGAATACAATTTTATGATAAAGCAGTCGTGTAGAATAAATTATTTTTAATGATGCTTTTATATGTAATAATATATAAATTGTGATGTATGAAAAGGTGTGATTATATTAGTAGTGATTCGTTAGACATAAATAATTACATACATACATACATACATACATTGAACAATATAATAAAAAAAATATTTCGATTAAGGAAAATAAAGTTTATGCTTAATTTTATTATGAATTATAAAAAATTGGAATGATTTTTGATGGCCAGAATTTAAAATTTAGTATAACGATAAGTAAAACAAAAAAAAAACAAATGTAATTAATGATTTTATATGCAACAATAATAAATTTTACAGTATATAGAAGTATATACAGTAAGTACTAGAATAAATCAAGGGAGTTCTTTTCGAATTCAAAAAACTACAAAATTAACATTTATATTTAAAACTAAATGTAACAGAAAATGTGAAATATCAATTTGTAAATCATGTAACAATTTTTCTTTCAATCATTGAATGATAAGTTGATGAATTTAATTCAAACAGTTTTTTTTTATAGAGAACTGTGACCTTAAAGTTAATTGAACTTTAAAATGTATGATTTAGAATATATATATTTTTATCCATTTTCTCGGTAATTTACGAGTATTTAACACCAGTTGAATAAATATTTGTACGATTTTTTATGTATACTGGGAAATACCGATGATATGTTGCACAATTTAAATTTACATAAATTTCTTTGCATATAATCGGTTCGATAAAACAAATTGCACGTTAAACTGATTTATACTGAAAATTTCAATTTAATATGCAATTAAGTAAAATCCGTAAAAAATTGAATTTTGCATCGTTTTCCAAAATAAATACTTTTAATGTTAATATTCGACTGTAAATCTTGATGAACAAATTTAGGAATATAATTACATATTTATGATTTATGTGAAAATTTACAGTAACTGTAGCAAAGGAAAATCGTAAAAAAAATTTATGCAGACAAGTAATTCAGTAATAAAGTAAAATCCGTAACAAATTCAATTTTTCATCGTTTTCCACAATAAATACTTTAAAAGTTAATATTCGACTAGAAATTTTTATGAACAGGAATAGATAGGAATATAATTACATACCAAGAGACCAAATAAATATAGATGAATATAAAATATCATACAAATAGCTCTCAATTTCACACTTATCATTCAAGTCTCATATAACAGTTATTTTATATTGTAAATTTATACCGATGATTCATTTTTTGTTTGATTATACAAGATAAAACTGGAGAAGGCGAGACGTGTATCACATGATTATCAATTTTCGGCGAATTGAATTCAAAACATTTATATCAGGTTGTATATGAAATAAAATATATATGAATACTCTTATGGTGAGAATGATTGCCAAAACAAAAGATAAGGAGTCTGACTTAATGTTTTAAAATTAATTTATAATTTAATTTATACAGATATTATAAGCATGTTTGAAAGATATCGATTGGTAACCGCATTGATTAAATTTTAGTGAAAACGAAAATTTTATTTTCGAAATAAACTGTTAAAGATTTTACCTAAATAGCTGAATCTCAGTTATTAAATTACGTATCGGAAAATTGCTGCAACTTGCCTTAAGGTAAATTGTCACTGACAACTTACAAATCAATAAAAAAAATAATTCATATATTTTATTCATTATTTTTATAAATTCAGTCATCGTTTTGCAAATACTCATCAGTCACTTTTTCTCTGGACAGATGTTTTAGATTCCATTAAATCGTTCTCATCGTTTTTATGAATCATAAAGACTTGTAATAAGATATGAAAAATAAAAATAAAAATGATACCAGCATATGTTTATAACGCCTGCGGGCAATGATTCATATTTCTGAATAATGATAATGTATATTTTTATATTTAAAATGAATTTAGTAATTGCGAGCTGTTTTTGTGCACTGAGGGTGAAAATGTATACCTATGCAAAGTTACATATGAACCTTAAAATTTACATATTCATAAATTATTTGTTCACGAATATGAAATTTTTGTTGAGTAATTATGTTTAGTCAGTAACTGAATTCCACATTAAAATCCACATTAAAATCCACATTTTAAATAAAAAATTATATAAGATCACAATTAGCACATTACCTTTTTAGGCTATCTATCAAAAAAAAATATTGAATATGAAATTAATCTAATTTATGAGGTATTTATTAGTTGCGTTATTGATTTATGAATATATGAACTTTTTTTTCAATTACAACATTATGGGGTGAAAATTTAAGGCTGTGGGTGTTTTTAATTTCAGGGCTTTAAGACGATCTAATTATATTTTGAATCATGAAAATCTAATTACAATTCTTATTATCTCATTATTATTATTATCTACTAAAGGAATGTAACATTTTCTACACAGGCGTTTGTTTGCAATAAAACAATTGCAGATATCCAAATATTTATATTCAATCTAAAGTCTTTATGGATGTTATTGATAGATGTTTAAGAAATGTATGATGGTTTTTAAAACACAGGAAACAATTGGAAATTTGCTTCCAATATCAATTGATCAAAATATTGATTTCTATATGACTAATTTTAAATAATTGAAATATGTTTCTATTAAGTTGAAATATCAATATATGAAGTTGGACTCGTAGAAATTAGTATTTTGATAAATGTCATGGTAACTATTATTTATAATTATATATTTTATTAATGCTAATGAAACAAAGTTATAAAATGTAACTAATGTTTTTAATTTTTTTTTCAAAAAAGTGCAATTTTGTAAGTGAAAATGATTTGTTTTAAGGAAGGTGGAGTCCAGTGGTCTCAATATTTTAAAAATAAATGAATTTTCTAATAATTTTTTAATTAATTTTCAGAAAATGTCAAAATTGACAATAAATTTCCAAAAAATAGTGCAATTTTGTCAGTGAAAATTGATTTGTTTTTAGTAAAGGTGAGTTTCAGTAGTTTCAAATTTGAAAAAATATCAAAATTTTCTAAAAACCATTTAACATTTCCAAAAAATCAAAATGGCCAATAAATTTCAAAAAATTAGTGCTATTTTGTCAATGAAAATGATTTGTTTGTAAGTAAGGTAGTGTCCAGTGGTATCAAAATTTTGAAAAAAATCAAAATTTTCTAAAAATTTTAACATTTCCAAAAAAATGTCAATAAATTTCCTAAAATTTGTGCGATTTTGTCAGTGAAAATTGATTTGTTTTTAGGAAAGGTGGTGTACAGAAGTTTCAAAATTTTGAAAAAATAAAATTTTCGAAAAATTTGAACATTTCCAAAATTGCCAAAAATTAGTGCAATTTTGTTAGAGAAAATTGATTTATTTTGAGTAAAGATTTCAGTAGATTCAAAATTTTGAAAAAATATCAAAATGTTTTAAAAAATTCAAAATTTCCAGAAAAGTCAAAATTGTCAATAAATTTTAAAAAAATGGTGCAATTTCGTCAACGAAAATGATTTGTTTATAAGTAAGGTAGTTTCCAGTGGCTTCAAAATTTTGAAAAAACATCTATATCTTCTAAAAATTTCCAAAATGAAGTCAAAATTGTCAAGAAATTGCAAAAGGTCGATTTTTTTAGATTTTTTAAGTGTTTTCGAATTTTGAAAATTGTTAAAAAAATCAAAATTTTAAATTACAATATTAGAAGTTCCAGCAACTTGCCTTAAGACAAGATGCCATCCACCACTAGTTGGATAAAATATTACAGATTTATAATAGATTGATAAATACAGACGTTTACAAAACGAATAACAAGAGATTCTCAAACAAAAAATATAATAGTCGAGTAATATAATTCCAAAAACCAGGTACCAAAAAATTTCATACAAAAACTCGAGCAAAAAACTTGATTCACCACGAACAATGGCCATGACTTGTTTACCTTGAAATACCAATTATATAAGACGTAGTTTAACATCCGAAATAAACAAAAACCCGTTAATTTACACGATTTTAGGAATGAAACTATATGAATTCACGCATTAAAAATTATAATAAAATACTAGAGTACATTAATTAAAATTAATAAAGGAACAGTGGTAGATTTTCCTTCGACCTACATAAATCAAAGAATCAGCTGATGCAAGAACGCACTTGTAAACAAGATGTCAAAAGCAAAAACAGATCAATACATTCCAGTCCATTTTACAAAAATATCGTACACATTATACACGCATATATAACTATTTACTTAATTAACATGCTTAGAATATATAAAACTAATAAATACAAAAAATCACTCACCAAAATATCCTCTACCCCTTTATCCTTTAATGTTTCTTGTTCAACGTTCGATTGAAAACTGATGGCTAGTGTTATTAAATGGCCGATTTTATACTAATTATTTGTTATCGCAATGACGATAACCCAGTTGATTAAAACACAGCCACTGACAAATGCTGGCAGATGTTATGACTGACAAACTCCCTTTATTGTTAAAACTAGGATGACTGTACAAGAATAGAAGAAATCGCCATTAGTGTTAACGACGACTATGAACGTAACTGTAAACGCGCAGAGGAGGGGATTCAGTGCTGCCATCTTGTAAAGGAAGAAAATGACAATTTTTTGAATAGTTTACAAATGGTTATTTAAATTATTTATAACATAAAAAGTTTGTTAAGAAGCAATTAATTGATTAAATATATATTTAGTTTTAATATTAACACAAATGTGATCTTAATACTAGTTTATAATTAAGGGATCTGTAGGTCCATCTTTGGGAGGAACGGAAAGTTAAAATTTCAAATTTCAAGTGTATTAAATTTATTATTTAAAATTACAATAATTAAAAAAACAAGTTAAAAGAGACATTTGCCTTAAGGCAAAGGACTTTATGTAAAGGTATATAAGTGCTGACGAGCCATTTTCATTGAAATCTACGTTTAAAAGGGGGTCTTCCTATGTGACGGCCTGTTTTTAGGGATATTTTAGGAATTTTTTCTACGACGAGTAAATATTTAGAGCTTCAAGTTTTTTATCATTTATTAACACATGTTTGGGCAGTATAAAATATAAAATTTCACCAAAAAATATTCAGTCAAACTAGAGTTACAGCGCTCTGAACACCCCCGCCTCGAAAAAAAGAGCTCCCACTTCCTCCACGATTCCGGCTGATCGGCTTATCTGAAAAAAAAAATAAACGGCGTTTTAATTTGTGGGCTTAAAAGCACGAAATAACCTATAATCAAATAAATATAAAAAAATTGGATTTTTGATAGACATTTGAAATAAAAGTTGCAAATTAGGCGTTTTTTTTGTTATTTTGCTATAAAAAAATTCATTCCATGCGTTTAAATTATTGTGCCCTGTAAAATTTCGAATAATTCGGTCCAGCCGTTTCTGGGATACAATCGAGGGAAGTTTGAAAAACACAGTTTGAGAAAAACGCGATTAAAGTTTCTAATGCAACTCGGCGCTCCGAACCGCTCTTTCTTTTACCGCTGTATCTTTAAAACGACTTTCGAATTCTAAAATCGCTTACTACCGTATTCTAGACAGTTAAGGAAGCAATTTATGAAAAACAAATCGATTTTTTCACCCATCATAGAAGAAACCTTCTTAATATTGTATTTAATTGTAGATCTCACTTTTTAGTTTAGGCATTAAAATCTACAGTTTCTTTTTGTTTTCGCTAAAATGTTTTACAGATACGGACACCAAAAATGATTTTATGTTACCATTTGAGTTGCACACTATATTATATAATGAAAATGTATCTATTTAGAAAATGTGTAAAATTGAACCGTCGCAATTTTCAAATAAAGCGCCTCTTGTTCTGTTGCCAACTTCTCATTTTACACTGCAATGACAGCTCATCACTGCATACACAACTAGCGCGACCGGCGGATTAAAATGTAAACAAAAAATTAATGGACGCGAATGACGCGATCTTTATTCGAGTGTGCTAAAATAAGTTGGATTACAGCAATTTGATTTGATTCGTTTTGCAATTTCAAGGCGAAGTTAAGATGATTCTATTACATGACAATCGTGGCGCGTATTGCAAGATAAAGCTTATGAATTTATTTTTTGTAATAATTGTTGTTTGCACGGTTCGATGAAATACAGACTTCATGTATGAATTTCCCAGTAATCTGCGGCCACAATGTCACTGGCCGCTGACTATGATGGGCGGACAGGCCTTATGAAAATGCAACTTTCCAATCCCTTAATTT
>NW_020539725.1:66440234-66459271 GCF_003426905.1 Ctenocephalides felis
TTACCAGATTTTGCTTATTAAACTTATTTAAAGTGTATTACTTAAAATCGTATTCAGATCGATTATTTTCAAAGTTTGATATCAAGCTGTCCAAGACGTTAATGGAACCTAAAACTTGTGCTTAGAACAACAAGCTTATGTATTAAAAATAATTACTTAAAATAAAAAAAAAACATTGCATGTGATAAAATTACATAAGATAACAGCTAAGATGTATCTGGTAGTATAATTTTCTTGGTTGGATTTAAACTAAGTTATTTGTTCATAATAACTGTATGACGCAATTTGAAGTTGTATTTCTAAATAATTTAACGATATCAAATATCTGCGCATTTTGCTAATTAGTTGCGATTACAAATGACCGATTTTTGCAAAAGAAAAAAAATACGAACGTAAACAGAAATATTGGAGCACGTGTATTGATAATAAACATTCGACATACACTTGATTTAAAATTGGTTCAAAATAAATTATGAAAGAATTTAGCAAAAAATAATAATCGATTCATAAAATATGAAGGTAACCTCGTACTCAGAAATATTTTATCATCTCTAAAAAATGCAAATTTTGTATCAGATTTCATATTCTTAGAAATGCAGTTAACATTTGTAATGAAATTAGTAAAAATAGAAAGTGGATATAAATCTAGTCAACACAATTAATTATTCTACAAATTTATTTCGTGAAGGTATATATTATTCTAAAAAAATTTAATTTGTATATTTGGCTCAAGAAGTTAGAAACTTTATAGTCCTGTTTGAATTATCCAGTATGTTGACCCAATTTACCAAAATATTTATCACATATCCATGTCAACAAAAAAACATGTGTTCGATCTGTTTTATCTCAATGACCTCTCAAAAAAAAAGTTAAAATCAATTCGCAGCTCGTGTCCAAAAAAAATAATCACAACAAAAAGATAATATTATTGAGTGATTTTTCGTCATTTTGTTTATTTGTAAATAAATGCGAAGATTCACGTTCGTCAGAGATAAGGGATAAGTGAAATATAAAAATTGTATTTGGATTTTCGAAATAATTAGGCGATTTTCTGCAAATATTTTGGACTAGCAGAATTCCAAGGAAAGATAAAAGCAATGTTTTTTCTTAAAATTGGAAATGTTTAATTCAACTTGGTTGATTGTTTTCCTGTACAATTTTAATTGGCAAAAATAAATGTTTACAAATAAAAAAACTCTAAATCACCAATGGATGGCCGAAAATGACTTGCACAAATGCACATTGAATCCGATTTTTTGTAAAGATTTTACTAAAAAAAATAATGTTTTACTAGCTAACTGTTAGGCTCTTTAGCAAAGGATAAGAATTTTTAAAATTCACTCTAATTGAAGCTATTTTAAGAGAAAGCTATTCAAAAAAATTTTGGTGTAAAGATTGCAATTAAGAAACTTGCATATTAAATGGACCCTTAACAAAACTTGACGATCGCATTCAAAAACTCCTCATATTTATTTACTGGGGAAAATAAAGGTTGCTAAAATCAAGTATACTTAAATAGGTATATTCAACATTGTATTTCTTTATCCCGGGGTCAAACAAGAGGTCACAACAATTCAGTTATCTTTAAATTTCCGCATATCTCGGTGTCCCTTTACAAAGAAAAGCAGTTTGAACCAGAATCACAATCTGAGGATAATTATTTGTATAAGATAATACTATAATAATGAAGTCGTTTATTTGATTTCCTTATTTATCGGTCATTTTCTTTTCACTTGGTAATGTCTTATCACTTTAGAACAAAGTTCAAACGAATTCAGAGATCTAACTACGCATTTGTGACATGTAATTATATCAAATGAGTGCAAACGAGTCGTTAAACTATGATATGGAGCAAATTATAAAAGTTAGATAAAACAAATATAAAACGAATTCATAGAAGGATACAATTCATAGAAGGCTGGTGATTTGCGATGTGCGAATATTTAAATATTTAGAACAAAAACCTCAATTTTCCCCTGAAACACCAATCAGAATATTCTTGTAATGCTTATCTATCTGATATAAACTTGGTTAAAATGAATTAATAGAATGAAAAAATAACACTGGTTCGTTTGTTTTCAAAATTTTTGTTAATTTACCTATTAAAAGTTTTGGGGACAATCCAAAACAAAAAATCTAAATCAAAGGCAACCCTGCTTTTAAACAACCCCGGGACACAAGGTGGAAATCCAGATTAAATCTCAGATATTAGGATAACTCATTTATATTATACAAGAATATACGAATTATAAAGTTCAATTATCCTTTACCAAAGAGATGGTTTTACCACCAATGTATATAAATGATACTTTGAATATAATAGCGCATAAATTATTACATGGAGATAAAATGTTGATCTCTGGTTCAAATATTGTAAAAATGCGTAGTACGGAATTTAGAGATAAGAAACAAAATGTCATCCATCAGCGTCAAGGATGGACGAGATTCTGCAAATATAACCAGGAAATTGCATTAGAAACAAATGACGTGGAGATAACCATTATATAGTAAAAAAATAATTATAATAGTAACAATTGATCGATTGTATCATAATAGATGGCTTAAGGAAAATACAGATATATTAAAAAAAATAGAATTACAATTATGTACGAGAGCACTCTTCAGCAAATGCTAAATATATTATGAAAGCTTAATTTAGTTTAAAAAACGGTAGTTATATGCTCATAAAAAATGATAAATTTAATTATTATTTAGATAGCAACATGTTTCCAAGTGAAAATAGCCCTTAATCAGGCATTGGTCTAATAAAAAGTAAGCGCTATTAGATAAATTTCAATAATAAAATTATTATCAAAAATGGATGGATTAACTATAGATGATTTGATATGGTAATCATTGGGTTACCATCTAAAAATACGATGTAAAGAAAAGTTTCAGCCCACAGCTTATAGGACGTAATGTTCTAATTGCTATTGAGATAAGAGAACAAAAAAATAGTAATATGTGGCTTATTGATTCGCAGTAATCAAGAATTGCTTTCATCATTATAAACTTAGACAGATAGTATTAATAAATTTGTTTTACCTTGAATGAACTCCATTCTTCCTTCACCAAATCAAAGAAGGATACGGCGCTACTGCAGGCGACCAATGTTAAAAATAATACTAGCAACTTCATTTTGAAAATTCTGAAAAAATTAACAAGAAATTATATAAAGAAATTCATTCAATTTTATGTATTCTTAATTATTCCATCAAATTCGAGCTAGATTTGATGGTGACTAAAACTAGATAAAAGAATATTATCTCTCATACCAACTACTTTTCAGTATAATAAAAGTAAACCAGGCAATAACAAATTGCAACTAAATCTGTTCCACAAAAAAATTGATTCAACCTGATCTATTTTTGCCATTTAATTTAGTTCAACTTATTCAGCACAATTAAATTTAAAACGCCGACTTGACAAATTGAATGCTCCCAAAACATGTTTTTTGTAAAATATAAAAATTGCATGTTTAACAATAAATTATTGTTCACATTTTTTTTATATAAA
The DNA here is from genome assembly GCF_003426905.1 of Ctenocephalides felis. Classification (NCBI taxonomy): domain Eukaryota; kingdom Metazoa; phylum Arthropoda; class Insecta; order Siphonaptera; family Pulicidae; genus Ctenocephalides; species Ctenocephalides felis. The sequence continues at coordinate 66,443,751 of NW_020539725.1, forward strand.
AAATGTCACAATATACGACGACATTGAATACAATTTATGATAAAGCAGTCGTGTAGAATAAATTATTTTAATGATGCTTTTATATGTAATAATATATAAATTGTGATGTATGAAAAGGTGTGATTATATTAGTAGTGATTCGTTAGACATAAATAATTATACATACATACATACATACATTGAACAATATAATAAAAAAAATATTTCGATTAAGGAAAATAAAGTTTATGCTTAATTTTATTATGAATTATAAAATAATTGGAATGATTTTTGATGGCCAGAATTTAAAATTTAGTATAACGATAAGTAAAACAAAAAAAAACAAATGTAATTAATGATTTATATGCAACAATAATAAATATTACAGTATATAGAAATATAAAGTAAGTACTAGAATAAATCAAGGGAGTTCTTTCGAATTCAAAAAACTACAAAAATTAACATTTATATTTAAAACTAAATGTAACAGAAAATGTGAAATATCAATTTGTAAATCATGTAACAATTTTTCTTTCAATCATTGAATGATAAGTTGATGAATTTAATTAAAACAGTTTTTATAGAAAATGTGACCTTAAAGTTAATTGAACTTTACAATGTATGATTAGAATATATATATTTTTATTCATTTTCTCAGTAATTTACAAGTATTTAACACCAGTTGAATAAATATTTGTACGATTTTTAATGTATACTGGGAAATACCGATGATATGTTGCACAATTTAAATTTACATAAATTTATTTGCATATAATCGGTCAGATCAAACAAATTGCACGTTAAATTGATTTATATTGAAAATTTCAATTTAATATGCAATTAAGTAAATCCGTAAAAAATTGAATTTTTCATTGTTTTCCAAAATAAATACTTTAAATGTTAATATTCGACTGTAAGTTTGATGAACAAATTTAGGAATATAATTACATATTTATGATTTATTCTGAAAATTTACAGTAATTGTAGCAAAGGAAAATTGTAAAAAAATATGCAGACAAGTAATATAGTAAAAACCGTAAATTTTTCCATTTTCCATCGTTTTCCACAATAAATACTTTAAAAGTTAATATTCGACTAGAAATTTTTATGACAAATAGATAGGAATATAATTACATACCAAGAGACCAAATAAATGTAGATGTTTATAAAATTTCATGCAAATAGTTCTCAATTTCACACTTATCATTCAAGTCTCATATAACAGTTATTTTATATTGTAAATTTATACCGATGATTCATTTTTTGTTTGATTATACAAGATAAAACTGGAGAAGGCGAGATGTGTATCACATGATTATCAATTTTCGGCGAATTGAATTCAAAACATTTATATCAGGTTGTATATGAAATAAAAAATATATGAATACTCTTATGGTGAGAATGATTGCCAAAACAAAAGATAAGGAGTCTGACTTAATGTTTTAAAATTAATTTATAATTTAATTTATACAGATATTATAAGCATGTTTGAAAGATATCGATTGGTAACCGCATTGATTAAATTTTAGTGAAAACGAAAATTTTATTTTCGAAATAAACTGTTAAAGATTTTACCTAAATAGCTGAATCTCAGTTATTAAATTACGTATCGGAAAATTGCTGCAACTTGCCTTAAGGTAAATTGTCACTGACAACTTACAAATCAATAAAAAAAATAATTCATATATTTTATTCATTATTTTTATAAATTCAGTCATCGTTTTGCAAATACTCAGTCACTTTTTCTCTGGACAGATGTTTTAGATTCCATTAAATCGTTCTCATCGTTTTTATGAATCATAAAGACTTGTAATAAGATATGAAAAATAAAAATAAAAATGATACCAGCATATGTTTATAACGCCTGCGGTCAATGATTCATATTTCTGAATAATGATAATGTATATTTTTATATTTAAATGAATTTAGTAATTGCGAGCTGTATTTGTGCACTGAGGGTGAAAATGTATACCTATGCAAGGTTACATATGAGCCTTAAATTTATGTGTTCATAAATTATTAGTTCATAAATATGAAATTCTGCTGATTAATTATGTTTAGTCAGTAACTGAACTGCTTAATATCCTTATTTCAAATAAAAAAATTACATGAAATCACGATTAACACATTACTTTTTAGACGATCTATGCAAAAAAAAATATTGAATATGAAATTAATCTAATTTATGAGGTATTTATTAGTTGCGTTATTGATTTATGAATATATGAACTTTTTTTTCAATTACAACATTATGGGGTGAAAATTTAAGGCTGTGGGTGTTTTTAATTTCAGGGCTTTAAGACGATCTAATTATATTTTGAATCATGAAAATCTAATTACAATTCTTATTATCTCATTATTATTATTATCTACTAAAGGAATGTAACATTTTCTACACAGGCGTTGTTTGCAATAAAACAATTGCAGATATCCAAATATTTATATTCAATCTAAAGTCTTTATGGATGTTATTGATAGATGTTTAAGAAATGTATGATGGTTTTTAAAACACAGGAAACAATGGAAATTTGCTTCCAATATCAATTGATCAAAATATTGATTTCTATATGACTAATTTTAAATAATTGAAATATGTTTCTATTAAGTTGAAATATCAATATATGAAGTTGGACTCGTAGAAATTAGTATTTTGATAAATGTCATGGTAACTATTATTTATAATTATATATTTTATTAATGCTAATGAAACAAAGTTATAAAAGTAACTAATTTTTAATTTTTTTTCAAAAAAGTGCAATTTTGTAAGTGAAAATGATTTGTTTAAGGAAGGTGGAGTCCAGTGGTCTCAATATTTTAAAAATAAATGATTTTTTTCTAATAATTTTTTAATTAATTTTCAGAAAATGTCAAAATTGACAATAAATTTCCAAAAAATAGTGCAATTTTGTCAGTGAAAATTGATTTGTTTTTAGTAAAGGTGAGTTTCAGTAGTTTCAAATTTGAAAAAATATCAAAATTTTCTAAAAACCATTTAACATTTCCAAAAAATCAAAATGGCCAATAAATTTCAAAAAATTAGTGCTATTTTGTCAATGAAAATGATTTGTTTGTAAGTAAGGTAGTGTCCAGTGGTATCAAAATTTTGAAAAAAATCAAAATTTTCTAAAAAATTTTAACATTTCCAAAAAAATGTCAATAAATTTCTAAAATTTGTGCGATTTTGTCAGTGAAAAATGATTTGTTTTTAGGAAAGGTGGTGTACAGAAGTTTCAAAATTTGAAAAAATAAAATTTTCGAAAAAATTTGAACATTTCCAAAATTGCCAAAAATTAGTGCAAATTTGTTAGAGAAAAATTGATTTATTTTGAGTAAAGATTTCAGTAGATTCAAAATTTTGAAAAAAATATCAAAATGTTTTAAAAAATTCAAAATTTCCAGAAAAGTCAAAATTGTCAATAATTTTAAAAATGAATTTGCAATTTTGTCAACGAAATGATTTGTTTATAAGTAAGGTAGTTCCAGTGGCTTCAAAATTTTGAAAAAACATCTAATCTTCTAAAAATTTCCAAAATGAAGTCAAAATTGTCAAGAAATTGCCAAAAGGTCGATTTTTTTTAGATTTTTAAGTGTTTTCGAATTTTGAAAATTGTTAAAAAAATCAAAATTTTAAATTACAATATTAGAAGTTCCAGCAACTTGCCTTAAGACAAGATGCATCCACCACTAGTTGGATAAAATATTACAGATTATAATAGATTGATATAAATACAGACGTTTACAAAACGAATAACAAGAGATTCTCAAACAAAAAATATAGTAGTCGAGTAATATATAATTCCAAAAACCAGGCAGGTACCAAAAAATTTCATACAAAAACACGAGCAAAAAAAACTTGATTCACCACGAACAATGGCCATGACTTGTTTACCTTGAAATACCAATTATATAAGACGTAGTTTAACATCCGAAATAAACAAAAACCCGTTAATTTACCGATTTTAGGAATGAAACTATATGAATTCACGTATTAAAAATTATAATAAATACTAGGATACATTAATTAAAATTAATAAAGAAACAGTAGTACATTTTCCTTCGACCTACATAAATCAAAGAATCAGCTGATGCAAGAACGCACTTGTAAACAAGATGTCAAAAGCAAAAACAGATCAATACATTCCAGTCCATTTTACAAAAATATCGTACACATTATACACGCATATATAACTATTTACTTAATTAACATGCTTAGAATATATAAAACTAATAAATACAAAAAATCACTCACCAAAATATCCTTTACCCCTTTATCCTTTAATGTTTCTTGTTCAACGTTCGATTGAAAACTGATGGCTAGTGTTATTAAATGGCCGATTTTATACTAATTATTTGTTATCGCAATGACGATAACCCAGTTGATTAAAACACAGCCACTGACAAATGCTGGCAGATGTTATGACTGACAAACTGCCTTTATTGTTAAAACTAGGATGACTGTACAAGAATAGAAGAAATCGCCATTAGTGTTAACGACGACTATGAACGTAACTGTAAACGCGCAGAGGAGGGGATTCAGTGCTGCCATCTTGTAAAGGAAGAAAAAATAGCTATTTTTTGAATAGTTTACAAATGTTTAATTAAAATAATAACATAAAAAGATTGTTAAAAGGCAATTTATTGATTAAATATATATTTAGTTTTAATATTAATACTAATGTGATCGTAATACTAGTTTATAATTAAGGGATCTGTAGCGCCATCTTTGGGAGGTACGGGAAGTTAAAATTTTAAATTTCACTATTAATAAATTTATTATTTAAAATTATAATAATTAAAAAAACAAGTTAAAAGTGACATTATACCTTAAGACAAAAGGCCTTAAATTATATATGTAAAGATATATATGTAGTGACGACCAATTTTCATTGAAATCTACAGTTTTTTTTGTAAAATTTAATTGTAAATCTCAGTTTATAGTTTAGACATCAAAATCTAAAGTTTCCTCTTGCTTTTGCTAAATAGTTTACAGATAAAGACACCAAAAATGATTTTATGTTACCATTTGAGCTAAAAACTTACAACTTCAGTTACTGAACTTTTACATTAATATATATAACTTTTAATATTATATAATACTTAATTAATATTATCTATAAGCCAAGGTTTATTATATAACTATATTATATAATGAAAATGTATCTATTTTAAAAATGTGTGAAATCGAAACCGTCTCAATTTTTAAATAAAGCGCCTCTTGTTTTGTTGCCAACTTCTCATTTTAAAATCCAATTGACAGCTCATCACTGCATACACAACTAGCGCGACCGGCGGATTAAAATGTAAACAAAAAATTAATGGACGCGAATGACGCGATCTTTATTCGAGTGTGCTAAAATAAGTTGGATTACAGCGATTTGATTTGATTCGTTTTGCAATTTCAAGGCGAAGTTAAGATGATTCTATTACAATGACAATCGTGACGCGTATTGCAAGATAAAGCTTATGAATTTATTTTTTGTAATATTGTTGTTTGCACGGTTCGATGAAATACATGACTTCATGTATGAATTTCCCAGTAATCTGCGGCCACAATGTCACTGGCCGCTGACTATGATGGGCGGACAGGCCTTATGAAAATGCAACTTTCCAATCCCTTAATTTCCGTACAAACAAACACGACACCGAATTTATTGCTGGCAGGTGATTTCAATGATTTATTATCTGGCTTCCCAAGTCCTATGAGTGAAATTGCACCTGACGAATTGATACCGTCTTTTGCTAATTTTATACACGATTTAAGCAGCTTTTCATTCGAGGATACAGTCAGCGCTAATACTATCGCCATGGAGCATAGTTATTCTAGAGCTTGGAACTGGAGGCCAGAAACTAACACCTTCAAGCCTGCGAGAAATTTGCTAGTACACAGACCTCCTGCTTGTCCTGGATGCCATGAGGAATCTGAAGATCCTTATATAGATGTAGATGGTCCTCTGAGTCCTCCACCCCCATTACCTTATGATGTTGAGAAAGGTAGATTATCTATGAATGAAATCGAAAACAAAGTTGAATACATTACCAAGTCTGAAGATGATGAATGGGAAGATAAAATTGATCGTAAACATTGGAGTGCTAATGAGAGAGCTTATTTTGAACGGTTGAAGACTATTTTAAATGATGATTTGGTTGCAAGATTGACTGTACACAATAATCGAAATGAACCGGTGCTCAGAAGATCAATAGTGGATCGATCAGTATTGAAATTCAGACGTGCTTTTAGTACCATAGGATGGGATATGAAAATTCTGCAGGGGATGCATAATGTGTTTATTGATCACTTGAACAAAAGACTGCTATCTGTTTATATAGACATTTTACAGGGTCTTAAAAGCAAATTACCTGTTCTTGTTGATAAATTAATGTTTAGTAGTATTTTTAGGAACGGTGCGTGTTATGAAGGACTTGTTGATTTACTGAAAAAGCCTTGGAATCCTTTAGATGATAACATTATTAATAGTAAAACTAAAAAGATACCAAATAATCCTATATTTTTTGTGTGTCCAAGCTGTCCACAAGTTAACTCAATGCTACCAAGTCGATATCAACAATTAATGTCTTTTTTAAGTGCCATTGCAACAGTTGAAAATGTGTCATTAAATCTAGGTTTCTCATCATCTCGGTTTACACTCACACAAGTAGTTGAACATATGCTGGCGACCTCCAGAACGCGGTTACAAGAAGTTAAATCCGAAAATCCGGATAGGCCTATTATACTTATAGGTTTTCATAGTGGAGCATCATTAGCATTCCAAATTGCACAAACTGAAATGGTCACTTGTATTGTGTGCATTGGATTTGATATTCACACAGCGGAAGGTATGAGAGGAACTCCTGATGATATTATTTTAAATATTCCATGTCCTATTTTATTTATAATGGGGGAAAATTCTGCAAGATCACATCCAGAGGAAATTGAGAACTTACGAGAAAATATGAGTGCAGAAACCTCCCTTATTATTATTGGAAGCGCTGATGATTCTTTAAGATTGAGTTGTAATAAAAAGATTTATGAAGGTGTTACACAGCCTATGGTTGATAGATGTATTATTGATGAAATAGCAGATTATGTGACATCTATACTACTTAATCCGTATCCTGATGCCTCAAAGCAAAGAACGAGTTATATCACTAATTATAAACAATCCTCCATCAAAAAACAATTTCGAACTAAAAAGATATCAAAACGTAGGTTTTCTAGTGGCAGTTATTGTGATAATGACCTTAAATTTGAACCTCATCCTAAACGAGTTAGACCTGTAGGTCGCCCCAGGGGATCATCATCAAAAAATAAAATTAACCTACAAATGGATAGCACATTACATTATTCAAACCTTGGTAATATCACAGTGAGTTCCTTGGACGAGTCACCGGCTAATTGTAATAAGGTAAACTATAATCGTCAGAATAATCATGTAAAACATCGTAATGCATTGAATGAGTTTAATGAAATGCAGCAACAAGATGTGATCGACAGAGCGGTAATGAGCATATTACCTGAAATATCAGATGATAGTCAAACGCCTAGAAAAGTTCTCACACCAATGAATGATACACTGGCAAGAAATGAATCATCTTTGGTTATTACAGATCCAAATCATCCTCCAAGAATAAAGACGTTTGATTCATCAAAGTATAAGTTGTCAACTTACAATGCAAGTTCTAATTCTAATAAACTTGTTTTGTCTGCGAATAATTTAAGTCAAAGATTCAAGGGTAATGCTAAGTTAGTCAAGATGTATTTGCCGCAAAGTTCTAATGTGTCCAAACCAGGAAAATCTTCAAATGCTTTGTGTACGAAGCCTTCAAATGACCAATTAGCTGGTACAAATATTTTAGATATCCCCATAGTTTTTGCAGATAACGACGGTTACATTAATGAACCTTTAAAAGTGGAAGATAATACTTCCCCACAAGTGAGTACTACAAAAGTAAATAAAAAGCCTATTAAAATGATTGTTTTAAACAAAAGTTCAAAACCTCATCTACATAATTTTAGTTTAAACAGTGATACAAAGTTATCGGCGAGTCAAAAATCAAGTGCAAATAACAATAGTGATAATAAGTACCCTAAAATATTATTTAGACAGTCGCCTGTGCAGAACAGTGTACGTTTAACAACAACCCAGTCACAGCAAAGTTTATCTTCATCAATAGACTTCAAAAATGTGGATTTAGAAAGCAAACTTGTGGCGAATAAAGTATTAAAAACAATTCCACCTGCAGTTAAACAAATTACACCAATCGGTGAGTCTGTGTCCCCTGCAAATAGTGATATCAAGAACAAAATACTGCTGACTGTCGGATCCAGAATGTCGGTGTATAAAAGTGGTGACAAGGACAATAACGATAAGACTACAGTAAAATCTCCTATTATCTTTCGACCCGGTACACAAATCAAAGCTATACCAATGCTACAAGCCCAAAATATCTTAAATCGAAACTTTTCTATTAAGAAGAATCCAAAGTGTAACTTTAGCCCTGGACAAAAGGTGACCCTCCAACAGATCAGTTCCAAAGACAATAGTGACGCTTAATTATATATATACATTAATGCAAACTCATTTGTGTGTATAAATTGTATATATGATAAAATTGTCTGATGATATGAATATTTATATGTTAGTAAAGGAATTTAAAAACTATGTTAATTCATTCTTTGTTCAAGAATAAATGCTTCTTTTCCTAAGACTGTGGTATTAGTTATTGTTAAAGAAGTAACTTCATAACAGGAATCTAACTTTTAACTACCAATATCACTGTTTAAATTATGACCTTAAATGTAACTTTGAATTATTTGCTAATAATATATCTAATCATTTAACAAACTCTTCATCATGCAAAAAACACAATTTTATTATTTGTGAGACTAAAAAATGTATCTTTGAAATATTTATTTACAGCCAAATAGTCGAAATAAAAAGCAAAAAATAATTATCTTTGCATTATGTACGTTTCGACACTATGTGTGTTTCAATATTTAAAAAAAATGTATTTTTTATTTCAAAAAATTAAAAAAATCTAAAATTTTATTAACTTCCCTTATGGTAAGTTATAGTAATCGCAAAAAAATCGAAAATGAAAATTTTTATATATCTTTACGTTTCAAAACCTTCTGAATATTTTGGCATACCTTAGAAAAAATGGATGTATGTGTGTGTATGTGCATGTGTGTTCGGATACAAATATTTTCGACGACGATTTCGGGAACACGGATCAACCGATTTGAATAATTCAAAAACATTCGATTCGTATTGATAAGGGACGTGCTGATTAGTTTTTGGCGAAGGCAGGTCTAGCCGTTTCGAAGATACGGGGCAAAGTGCCAAAAACAGTAACACGGTTTTTAAGAGTACGAAGCGTCCGATTTTAATAATTCAAAAAACATTTTACTTGTATTGAAAAGATGAAGGATCGATCAATTTTCATGAAGGCAGGTCTAGCGGTTTCGGAGGTCTAGTAAAAAAAAAATGCCATTGGCGGTCAAAATGATCATTAGACATATGCACATCAAATGATCAGATATTTTATAAAGATTTTAACAATAGTATAAATTTTGTTTACATCCTACCAAGGTTCCGTACCAATGCTTATCCGTTTAGACGGCAGCGCGGCGCTTACGCGCTTCAATATTTCGTCTCTATGCAGTTAAAACAGTACGTTGGTTTGGAAAAAAAGTTCAGAATTTCCAAAATATTTCAAAATACCTTTCTTCAAAGCCGTTTTTTCAGAATAAGTAAATTCTTGTCAAAAATTTATAGTTTCTCAAAAATCTAATTTTTCAGAATAAATTTTTTAAAAAATGTTAATCTTTTAAAAAAATAATAATATTTGGTACGGAAAGTACCAGCAATTTGCCTTAAGGCACGATGCCATGCGCCCCACTAGTTATTATCATGTTTTCAAAAATACCTTAAATTATAAAAGTTTTTTCTTTCAAAAATATCTCCAGTCTAGATGCCATTCACGCGTAGGTCTAGTTTTGGTAGTATTATTATATTGTCTAGGGGTCTAGTTCTATACATACACTCATAGATAAATAAGTATAAAGTCCTTTATTACAGCGGCTTCTAGAAGAATTCGAGACTCAAGAACTAACTCTAAAAGTAAGGCTGAGCAGATAGAAGTCTAAAACTCGCAGGAAAACACGAAGCAGCCTTCAGGCTGCAGGAGCAGATGACCTTGCTCCTGGGGCGCTTCGAAGAAGTTCAAGACAAATTCAAGCAGTTCAAGTCTCCTGGTACAGCTATTGAGACACGCCTGACGAGGGCGCTGCGGGAGCTGAACGCTGTTAGCGATGCTATTTGTTTGCTGGAACTGTCGTCGGAGGAGCCGGAGGCTATTGAGGACAACTTAAACACTGCCTGGTAAGGGGTAATGGATAGGGGATCGAGACCTTTCGTTTGATACCCCACATGCCTATATTTGAAGTAAAACTTTCCGAGTTATGTCTGTCTTCGGGTTCTGCAACCCATTGGTCGGCTTCCGTTACATCCCTTGTAACTTTTGAACGGTTCGTCCGATTTGAATGAAATATTCGGTAAATTTGTTCTAAACTCAATGATCTACTCTTTCTTATAACATATCATAACTATATATCAACTTGGTATATTTCAAATAGAAAAGAAATGATTTTACAAATAGTTTATACGACATATTGGCTTAGTTAGTATGATATTTGTGTAGTGCTCGTCGAGACCTTTCGTTTGATACCCAACATGCCTATATTTGAAGTAAAACTTTGAGTTAAGTCCTGTCTTCAGCTGTCTGCAACCCATTGGTCGGCGTTTTACACTTCAGTTTTATGTTTTCTATGATAAGTTTATTATTACCGGGACAGCGCGTACGCAGTCCCGACTACCAAAAATTACGCGCCCGAGTTATCCACATTAGGGACAATCGCAGGGGTCAGCCCAACCGAAAGTGCAATGGAAGGGCCTCGCCCTGGGGGAACCGCCTTAGTGATCACGGTAGCCCCCACGCCAGGTAAGTATGCTCTACGGGCGAAAAATCGTTGCCTAACCGAGAACGGTCTATGTTTCACGACGTGCAGATATAATAATAGTCGCTCTCGCCGAGCGTGAGCTGCGGCGCAGACATCTGTTAGTACGCTACAAAACACCGGGGAGCGGTTCTACGGTACAAGAATATAAGCGGAACTAGTGGGGCGCATGGCATCGTGCCTGAAGTGCCAAAATTTTTTTTTCATATTTTCAAAGTTTAGTTATTCAAAAACATGTCATTAAAAGGATTTTTCAAAATTACTATTATTTCCTGAGTTATATCCGTTTTAGTGACATGGCCTCGGTTCGGGTCCGACCGAGTCTAAAAACTTTTAACGCGTTTTTCTCGGAACTACTTTTTTCAAGCTGGCGGTAAGGATATCTCGAGTTCTAATGAACCGATTTACTTCAAATTTGGAGAAGATCTTCTCTATACATCGCTTTATCGCATGGACCTTTCCCAAGACTATAACTTTTCATTTAGTATTTTTTACAAATTCGGAATTGTTAAAAAAAACATGAAAAAAATTTTTTTTTCAAACTGCCGCCATTCAAACAAAAAATATTTTTTTAACTTATCCAAGGTTCATACGATAGCGGCATCTATAATAATTAAGAATCCATCTATTTTTTATGTTTTGGATCACCCGGAGGGGTTGGAATCATGCACGCCAGGACACCCTCTTTTTTTTTGAGCCCCCACTTTGACTGCTCATAACTTTGTGAATTCTAATTTTTTATCTTTAATAATTTTTTATGTAATAATAAAATATCAATAAACAAATGATAAAAAAAATCGATAGTAAAAATATTATTTGTTTCCTTTATACAGCGCTTCAAAAACCGGGCAAAATTCATGCTTCTACAGTAGAAACATTTTTGACCGCCAAATGACATTTTTTTTACATATTTTTATTGACAGTCCATAACCGCTGGACCTGCCTTCCCAAAAATTTAATCAGTTCTTCATTTCGTCAATACAAGTAAAATGTTTTTTGAATTATTCAAATCGGAAGCTCCGTTCTCTTAAAAACTGAGTTACCGTTTTTGGCACTTTTTGCCCCGTATCTCCGAAACGGCTAGACCTGCCTTCGCCAAAAACTAATCAGCACGTCTCCTTATCAATACGAATCGAATGTTTTTTTAATTATTCAAATCGGTTGATCGGTGTTCCCGAAATCGTCAACAAAAATTTGTATCTAAAGTATTTGTATCAAAAGTTCAGATCTTCTACAATATGTCAAAATAAAGAAAAAAAAATTGTTTTCAAAAAAAAAAAAATTATTAATTTTTTTTTTTTTTAAATGTTTTTTTCATTAAAAAGTTATTTTTTGTCCAATTTATAGTTTCTCAAAAATCTTATTTTTTCAAAGTAATTTTTTTTCAAAAATGTTAATAGTTTTTAAAAAAATAATAGATTTTGGTACGGGAAGTTCCAGCAATTTGCCCTTAAGGCACGATGCCTTAATTGCCTTAAGACAGAATTCCACTTACAGCTAGTTTAAAATTTGTCATCCTGACTATTCACAAGTATGACTAAGTGTATCTTTTATCTAAAAATAACCTTATCTTTATTTTATCTTCCTACTTTTTATTTTGTGCAATTAATTTACGAGATAATTGTAACTGATGTCTGTTTTATTATAAGATCGTTTTTATAACATTATCACTACAATTATACTAATTGTGATATTGATAAAGGAAAAACTCGTATCATGTTATGTTATCATCTTACACTTAGATAATACATTTTATCATGGCGAAAATTTAAAAACCGTTAGGAAGATATAATATTTTGAAAATTGTGGTGATTATAGTTTTTGACGAAGATCAGCCGGGCCATTTCTTCGTAAAAAAGTTCATAATCTGACGATCGTCTTAAGGGGGCTTGATAATATACATATGAAAATATATGAAAATATATTATAATATATATATGAAAATATATAGTTTAAGAATTCGTTGAGAATATACAAAAATGTAAACATGATCTCGAAGGATTTTAGGGGGATGGAGGGGTCTAGTAAGATATCACGTGTATTTATTTTTTACCTAAATTAAAAAAAAATCAAAAATTTTACGATATTTTCGTGAATTCGAGAAATTTTACTTAACTAAAAATACACGTGATATTTTGTGGAGGAAGGGTGATTAATTTTAAATGTCACAATGTATCACCAGGGGGTGTGTGGGGTCTAAAATTCTATTACCTGATTAATGGACGCCCCCTAAAATATTATAGTCCTAAATGATTGAACTATAAAAATCAAATAAAGTTTCGAACAATGATGATGTCGAAGTATCGGCAACTTGCCTTAAGGCAACATGTCACTAACACCCAGTTTATTATTATGTTTGTATTAACAAGTTTTTTACAATAACAAATCATGTCAGGCGAAACGCAGTGATCTGTTTTATTTTAGCAGAGATAATTATAGCAATTAGTTAAAATCTTGGCAACTTTATATACAAATTAATCTATAAGCAAACACGAATCTATAAAAATTAGAGACCAAACGGCACGTGTCATTACGTTTACAAAATTAATTTTGATAATATTTATAAGAATTAATTATCTGTATTCCCCATGTGATGGATCTAAATTGAAATAGATATAATCTGTGGGGTTTTTCAGATAGTGAAAGATATATGGGGAAATGTTTTTGGGCATTCATCCAATAATAAAAAATTTAATGAAGAATAACGTTTTTATTAAAATAGCCTACGTTTTGAATCCTGGTTTGACTCATCTTCTAATAAAATAAAAAATATTTGTAAAGGACACAGTTTTGTGTCCTTTGTTTTTGTGTCGGACCATGTTGAGCTCTTCAGATACAAAATGATTTTATTTTATTTATTTTATATACATACTTAGTTTTTGTTTTATAACTATGTGTACATAATAATTAGTACTTAGTCTCATTTTTGGAATTGTTTGATTTATATGCACTGAAGATGAGTTAAACCAAGGTTCGAAACGTATGCTATTCTAATAAAGGCTTCAATAAATTCTTTTCACTATTGAATGATGCCCAAAAATTTTATTTATATACATTCAGATATATAAGAGTAAAAAGGCAATAAATAATTATACTATTTATTTTGTACATTTCGACACTGTATGTGTGCCATCATTCAGCATATTTTAAACAAAATCACACCAGGAAAATCACAATACATAATATTAAAAAACATTGTTTCAAAGAAACACAACAATAAAATAAAATATTTAACAAAAGTTAAACAAGAAAATTGGATTCTTTTTCTTCTTCTTTTAACTTTTATTTAAATATTTTATTTTTTTTTTTTTTTCTGAAATGTTTTTTCATATTATGTTGTTTTTTTCTGGTGTGAATTTGTTTAAAATACGCTGAATGATGACACGCATGAAGTCGAAACGTACAAAAAAATAATGTAATTATTTGTTTTTTATTTCAACCAAAGGAAAGTTTACTTTATCTTGATTAGTATTGCTAATTTTACGTTTTCTCGACATTTCAAGTCATTCTGAATCATTTCAAAGAAGTGTAAAATTTTTCATCTCGTTTTAGCAAAAGTCTTAACTAATGTTGAAGATTGAAAAACTGTTCTTCGTGTAGTCAAAATATAATTTGTAATATCGTGGAAATTCAGTCCAAAGTTATTTGAAAGCATTTTCTTTTTAATAATTTTGATTATTTCTGTGCGCAAAAATGTTGTGTATTAAAACTGATGTTCTTTTTAAAAATATAAATATATTAATTTGTATAAGAATACATACCTATATTTTTTACAATTTTTATAAATAATTTGATATATATATATATATATATATATATACATTTATATTTAATATTATATAATAGAGTTTGATTCTTCATAAAATTTTTGGTCAAAAACCAAGACCAAAGAAATATATCGAAAGTGATAAAATAAATATGATCAACTAATATTTACAATAAAAATTTATGCATGTCTAGTGAATTAAAATTTTGAATGTTTTACAAGATATACAATAAATAATTTATATGTACACATAAAAACTAATAATTGTATGACCAATGATATACTATATCATTTATGGAAGACACCTAAGCATGGTCCTGCTTTTGTGATAAGGCTACTTGTGGTGTTTCATATTGCCCCTTTTCCTTGCTCTCAAGAGTCTTTTGCAAAACACTTTTGTGTGTCCCCATTCTGTCCTTAAGGACAGTAAAGTACAAAATGCAATGTACAATGCAGCAACATAAGGCCATTATTGAAAAAACTTTAAAAGATAAAGCACCTCCAATGGATTTCATCAGAAATCCACCTATTAAACTGCCGATTGAAAATCCAAAACCATCATCCATACCTGCAACAATACCTTGAACGGTTGCTGAAGCTCCTTCTGGTGCCACTGCACTCGCATAGGCAACAATTGTTGTGTAGCACAATGCATAGGTTGGACCTTGCATGAAAAATTCAATCGGCAACACCCACCAGGGGTTAGATACGAATGATATGAGTCCCATACGTAAAGCGTAGCAGAAGAAACATATTGTT
>NW_020539725.1:66460271-66495556 GCF_003426905.1 Ctenocephalides felis
AAAAACTTATTATCATGATTCTGGTAAAGTAAGTTAAAAAAGTTCGATGAAATAAAAAGGTCCATTATCTTACCTGGTCTTGTTGAATCCATTCAAAGTCTGGACGAATTCATGGTGCAACATATCAGCATATTTGTTGATACGTTGTTTGTAAGATTCCAAACCCATTTCATATCGTTGGTTATGTTTTGCAACTTTGTGTTTGTTTTCCATGAAGATCTTGAGACGGAACTTTTCTTCGGTTTCACTTTCATAGCGCTTCTTGTGGGCCAACTATAAAAGAAAAGAATATAAATATTTTGAATTTGAAAACTAGGTATCAAGTTAACTAGAATCAAGTAATAATTTAGTTGGATTCATTTGGAATGGTTTTAGTATGTAATTATTTTGTAATATTTTAAATTCCAGTTTTAATCAATTTGGAATTAAATAGAATCTAACGAACCTAATAAGCATCTACCAAGAATCTAACAAGAACTTCGAACTTAAATATAAGAATCGAGCCAGTGAAATCAACAAGATCCTGGTAAAAATCTTATTTGATAATATTATATGATTCTTATTGGATTCTGGTAAACTTCTTACTAGGTTCTTACCAGATTTTGTTTTTAAAATTATTTGAAATATATTACTTGAAATCGTATTCAGATCGATTATTTTCAAAGTTTAATATCAAGCTGTCCAAGACGTTAATGGAACTAAAACTTGTGGTTAGAACAACAAGCTTATGTATTAAAATAATTACTTAAAATAAAAAAAAACATTGCATGTGATAAAATTACATAAGATATAATTACATCTAAGATGTATCAGGTAGTATAATTTTCTTGGTTGGATTTAAACTAAGTTATTTGTTCATAATAACTGTATGACGCAATTTGAAGTTGTATTTCTAAATAAATTAACGATATCAAATATCTGCGCATTTTGCTAATTAGTTGCGATTACAAATGACCGATTTTTGCAAAAGAAAAAAAATACGAACGTAAACAGAAATATTGGAGCACGTGTATTGATAATAAACATTCAACAAACACTTGATTTAAAATTGATTCAAAATAAATATGAAAGAATTTAGCAAAAAATAATAATCGATTCATAAAATATGAAGGTAACCTCGTACTCAGAAATATTTTATCATCTCTAAAAAATGCAAAATTTGTATCAGATTTCATATTCTTAGAAATGCAGTTAACATTTGTAATGAAATTAGTAAAAATAGAAAGTGGATATAAATCTAGTCAACACAATTAATTATTCTACAAATTTATTTCGTGAAGGTATATAATATTCTAAAAAAATTTAATTTGTATATTTGGCTCAAGAAGTTAGAAACTTTATAGTCCTGTTTGAATTATCCAGTATGTTGACCCAATTTACCAAAATATTTATCACATATCCATGTCAACAAAAAACATGTGTTCCATCTGTTTTATCTCAATGACCTCAAAAAAAAAAAAAAGTCGAAATCAATTCGCAGCTCGTGTCAAAAAAAATAATCACAAAAAAAGATAATATTATTGAGTGATTTTTCGTCATTTTGTTTATTTGTAATAAATTGCGAAGATTCACGTTCGTCAGAGATAAGGGATAATTAATATAAGTATAATGATATAAAATTGTATTTGGATTTCGAAATAATTAGGCGATTTTCTGCAAATATTTTGGACTAGCAGAATTCCAAGGAAAGATAAAAGCAATGTTTTTCTTAAAATTTGGAAATGTTAATTCAACTTGGTTGATTGTTTTCCTGTACAATTTAATTGGCAAATAAATGTTTACAAATAAAATAACTCTAAATCACCAATGGATGGCCGAAAATGACTATTGCACAAATGCACATTGAATCCGATTTTTTGTAAAGATTTTACTAAAAAAAAAATAAGTTTTACTAGCTAACTGTTAGGCTCTTTAGCAAAAGATAAGAATTTTTAAATTCACTCTAATTGAAGCTATTTTAAGAGAAAGCTATTCAAAAAAATTTGGTGTAAAGATTGCAATTAAGAAACTTCCATATTAAGTGGACCCTTAACAAAACTTGACGATCGCATTCAAAAACTCCTCATATTTATTTACTGGAAAATAAAGGTTGCTAAAATCAAGTATACTTAAAATAGGTATATTCAACATTGTATTTCTTATCCCTGGGTCAAACAAGAGGTCACAACAATTCAGTTATCTTTAAATTTCCGCATATCTCGGTGTCCCTTTACAAAGAAAAGCAGTTGAACCAGAATCACAATCTGAGGATAATTATTTGTATAAGATAGTACTATAATAATGAAGTCGTTTATTTGATTTCCTTATTTATCGGTCATTTTCTTTTCACTTGGTAATGTCTTATCATTTTAGAACAAAGTTCAAACGAATTCAGAGATCTAACTACGCATTTGTGACATGTAATTATATCAAATGAGTGCAAACGAGTCGTTAAACTATGATATGGAGCAAATTATAAAAGTTAGATAAAACAAATATAAAACGAATTCATAGAAGGATACAATTCATAGAAGGCTGGTGATTTGCGATGTGCGAATATTTAAATATTTAGATCAAAAACCTCAATTTCCCTTGAAACACCAAATCAGAATATTCTTGTAATGCTTATCTATCTGATCTAAACTTGGTTAAAATAAAGCCAGAGAGAAAAAAATTAGCACTGTTTGTTTTCATAGTTTTTGTTATTTACCTAGTACGTTTTGGGACAATCCAAAACAAAAAATCTAAATCAAAGGCAACGTTGCTTTTAGACAACCCCGGGACACAAGGTGGAAATCCAAGATGTTCCAAAAAAAGACGTATGATCACCTTATAAATATTTACAACAGCAAGTACCATTTGCGTTTAGTTATCACAAAAATAAAATCTCAGATATTAAGATAACTCATAATTATATTATACAAGAATATACAAATTATGAAGTTCAATTATCATTGCCAAAGAGAGTTTTACCACCAATGTATATAAATGATACTTTGAATATAATAGCGCATAAATTATTACATGGAGATAAAATGTTGATCTCTGGTTCAAATATTGTAAAAATGCGTAGTACGGAATTTAGAGATAAGAAACAAAATGTCATCCATCAGCGTCAAGGATGGACGAGATTCTGCAAATATAACCAGGAAATTGCATTAGAAACAAATGACGTGGAGATAACCATTATATAGTAAAAAAATAATTATAATAGTAATGATTGATCGATTGTATCATAATAGATGGCTTAAGGAAAATACAGATATATTTAAAAAAAATAGAATTACAATTATGTACGAGAGCACTCTTCAGCAAATGCTAAATAATATTATGAAAGCTTAATTTAGTTAAAAAAAGCGGTAGTTATATGCTCATAAAAAATGATAAATTTAATTATTATTTAGATAGCAACGTGTTTCCAAGTGAAAATAGCCCTTAATCAGGCATTGGTCTAATAAAAAGTAAGCGCTATTAGATAAATTTCAATAATAAAATTATTATCAAAAATGGATGGATTAACTATAGATGGATTTGATATGGTAACCATTGGGTTACCATCTAAAAATACGATGTAAAGAAAAGTTTCAGCCCAACATGAGATAAGAGAACAAAAAAATAGTAATATGTGGCTTATTGATTCGCAGTAATCAAGAATTGCTTTCATCATTATAAACTTAGACAGATAGTATTAATAAATTTGTTTTACCTTGAATGAACTCCATTCTTCCTTCACCAAATCAAAGAAGGATACGGCGCTACTGCAGGCGACCAATGTTAAAAATAATACTAGCAACTTCATTTTGAAAATCCTGAAAAAATAACAAGAAATTATATAAAGAAATTCATTCAATTTTATGTATTCTTAATTATTCCATCAAATTCGAGCTAGATTTGATGGTGACTAAAACTAGATAAAAGAAATATTATCTCTCATACCAACTACTTTTCAGTATAATAAAAGTAAACCAGGCAATAAACAAATTGCAACTAAATCTGTTCCACAAAAAAATTGATTCAACCTGATCTATTTTTTGCCATTTAATTTAGTTCAACTTATTCAGCACAATTAAATTTAAACGCCGACTTGACAAATTGAATGCTCCCAAAACATGTTTTTTTGTAAAATATAAAATTGCATGTTTAACAATAAATTATTGTTCACACATTTTTTTAATATAAAAAATGTCACAATATACGACGACATTGAATACAATTTTATTATAAAGCAGTCGTGCAGAATAAATTATTTATATAATGCTTTTATATGTAATTATATATAAATTGTGATGTATGAAAAGGTGTGATTATATTAGTAGTGATTCGTTAGACATAAATAATTACATACATACATACATACATACATTGAACAATATAATAAAAAAAATATTTCGATTAAGGAAAATAAAGTTTATGCTTAATTTTATTATGAATTATAAAATAATTGGAATGATTTTTGATGGCCAGAATTTAAAATTTAGTATAACGATAAGTAAAACAAAAAAAACAAATGTAATTAATGATTTTATATGCAACAATAATAAATATTACAGTATATAGAAATATATAAAGTAAGTACTAGAATAAATCAAGGGAGTTCTTTTCGAATTCAAAAAACTACAAAAATTAACATTTATATTTAAAACTAAATGTAACAGAAAATGTGAAATATCAATTTGTAAATCATGTAACAATTTTTCTTTCAATCATTGAATGATAAGTTGATGAATTTAATTCAAACAGTTTTTTTTTATAGAGAAACTGTGACCTTAAAGTTAATTGAACTTTAAAATGTATGATTTAGAATATATATATTTTTATCCATTTTCTCGGTAATTTACGAGTATTTTAACACCAGTTGAATAAATATTTGTACGATTTTTTATGTATACTGGGAAATACCGATGATATGTTGCACAATTTAAATTTACATAAATTTCTTTGCATATAATCGGTTCGATAAAACAAATTGCACGTTAAACTGATTTATACTGAAAATTTCAATTTAATATGCAATTAAGTAAAATCCGTAAAAAATTGAATTTTGCATCGTTTTCCAAAATAAATACTTTTAATGTTAATATTCGACTGTAAATCTTGATGAACAAATTTAGGAATATAATTACATATTTATGATTTAATGTGAAAATTTACAGTAACTGTAGCAAAGGAAAATCGTAAAAAAAAATTTATGCAGACAAGTAATTCAGTAATAAAGTAAAATCCGTAACAAATTCAATTTTTCATCGTTTTCCACAATAAATACTTTAAAAGTTAATATTCGACTAGAAATTTTTATGAACAGGAATAGATAGGAATATAATTACATACCAAGAGACCAAATAAATATAGATGAATATAAATATCATACAAATAGCTCTCAATTTCACACTTATCATTCAAGTCTCATATAACAGTTATTTTATATTGTAAATTTATACCGATGATTCATTTTTTGTTTGATTATACAAGATAAAACTGGAGAAGGCGAGACGTGTATCACATGATTATCAATTTTCGGCGAATTGAATTCAAAACATTTATATCAGGTTGTATATGAAATAAAATATATATGAATACTCTTATGGTGAGAATGATTGCCAAAACAAAAGATAAGGAGTCTGACTTAATGTTTTAAAATTAATTTATAATTTAATTTATACAGATATTATAAGCATGTTTGAAAGATATCGATTGGTAACCGCATTGATTAAATTTTAGTGAAAACGAAAATTTTATTTTCGAAATAAACTGTTAAAGATTTTACCTAAATAGCTGAATCTCAGTTATTAAATTACGTATCGGAAAATTGCTGCAACTTGCCTTAAGGTAAATTGTCACTGACAACTTACAAATCAATAAAAAAAATAATTCATATATTTTATTCATTATTTTTATAATTCAGTCATCGTTTTGCAAATACTCATCAGTCACTTTTTCTCTGGACAGATGTTTTAGATTCCATTAAATCGTTCTCATCGTTTTTATGAATCATAAAGACTTGTAATAAGATATGAAAAATAAAAATAAAAATGATACCAGCATATGTTTATAACGCCTGCGGGCAATGATTCATATTTCTGAATAATGATAATGTATATTTTTATATTTAAAATGAATTTAGTAATTGCGAGCTGTTTTTGTGCACTGAGGGTGAAAATGTATACCTATGCAAAGTTACATATGAACCTTAAAATTTACATATTCATAAATTATTTGTTCACGAATATGAAATTTTTGTTGAGTAATTATTGTTTAGTCAGTAACTGAATTCCACATTAAAATCCACATTAAAATCCACATTTTAAATAAAAAAATTATATAAGATCACAATTAGCACATTACCTTTTTAGGCTATCTATCAAAAAAAAATATTGAATATGAAATTAATCTAATTTATGAGGTATTTATTAGTTGCGTTATTGATTTATGAATATATGAACTTTTTTTCAATTACAACATTATGGGGTGAAAATTTAAGGCTGTGGGTGTTTTTAATTTCAGGGCTTTAAGACGATCTAATTATATTTTGAATCATGAAAATCTAATTACAATTCTTATTATCTCATTATTATTATTATCTACTAAAGGAATGTAACATTTTCTACACAGGCGTTTGTTTGCAATAAAACAATTGCAGATATCCAAATATTTATATTCAATCTAAAGTCTTTATGGATGTTATTGATAGATGTTTAAGAAATGTATGATGGTTTTTAAAACACAGGAACAATTGGAAATTTGCTTCCAATCAATTGATCAAAATATTGATTTCTATATGACTAATTTTAAATAATTGAAATATGTTTCTATTAAGTTGAAATATCAATATATGAAGTTGGACTCGTAGAAATTAGTTTTTGATAAATGTCATGGTAACTATTATTTATAATTATATATTTTAATATGCTAATGAAACAAAGTTATAAAATGTACTAATGTTTTTTTTTTTTTTCAAAAAAGTGCAATTTTGTAAGTGAAAATGATTTGTTTTAGGAAGGTGGAGTCCAGTGGTCTCAATATTTTTAAAAATAAATGAATTTTTTCTAATAATTTTTAAAAATTAATTTTCAGAAAATGTTGTCAAAATTGATTCAATAATTTCCAAAAAATAGTTTTTGTCAGTGAAAATTGATTTGTTTTAGTAAGGTGAGTTTCAAAGTAGTTTTCAAATTTTTTGAAAAAAATATCAATTTTCTAAAAACCATTTAACATTTTTCAAAAAATCAAAATGCCAATAAATTTCAAAAATTAGTGCTATTTTGTCAATGAAAATGATTTGTTTGTAAGTAAGGTAGTGTCCGTGGTATCAAAATTTTGAAAAAAATCAAAATTTTCTAAAAATTTTAACATTTCCAAAAAAATGTCAATAAATTTCCTAAAATTTGTGCGATTTTGTCAGTGAAAATTGATTTGTTTTTAGGAAAGGTGGTGTACAGAAGTTTCAAAATTTTGAAAAAATAAAATTTTCGAAAAATTTGAACATTTCCAAAATTGCCAAAAATTAGTGCAATTTTGTTAGAGAAAATTGATTTATTTTGAGTAAAGATTTCAGTAGATTCAAAATTTGAAAAAATATCAAAATGTTTTAAAAAATTCAAAATTTCCAGAAAAGTCAAATTGTCAATAAATTTAAAAAAATGGTGCAATTTCGTCAACGAAAATGATTTGTTTATAAGTAAGGTAGTTTCCAGTGGCTTCAAAATTTTGAAAAAACATCTATATCTTCTAAAAATTTCCAAAATGAAGTCAAAATTGTCAAGAAATTGCAAAAGGTCGATTTTTTTAGATTTTTTAAGTGTTTTCGAATTTTGAAAATTGTTAAAAAAATCAAAATTTTAAATTACAATATTAGAAGTTCCAGCAACTTGCCTTAAGACAAGATGCCATCCACCACTAGTTGGATAAAATATTACAGATTTATAATAGATTGATAAATACAGACGTTTACAAAACGAATAACAAGAGATTCTCAAACAAAAAATATAATAGTCGAGTAATATAATTCCAAAAACCAGGTACCAAAAAATTTCATACAAAAACTCGAGCAAAAAACTTGATTCACCACGAACAATGGCCATGACTTGTTTACCTTGAAATACCAATTATATAAGACGTAGTTTAACATCCGAAATAAACAAAAACCCGTTAATTTACACGATTTTAGGAATGAAAACTATATGAATTCACGCATTAAAAATTATAATAAAATACTAGAGTACATTAATTAAAATTAATAAAGAACAGTGGTAGATTTTCCTTCGACCTACATAAATCAAAGAATCAGCTGATGCAAGAACGCACTGTAAACAAGATGTCAAAGCAAAAACAGATCAATACATTCCAGTCCATTTTACAAAAATATCGTACACATTATACACGCATATATAAACTATTTACTTAATTAACATGCTTAGAAATATAAACTAATAAATACAAAAAAATCACTCACCAAAAAATATCTATACCCCTTTATCCTTTAATGTTTCTTGTTCAACGTTCGATTGAAAACTGATGGCTAGTGTTATTAAATGGCCGATTTTATACTAATTATTTGTTATCGCAATGACGATAACCCAGTTGATTAAAACACAGCCACTGACAAATGCTGGCAGATGTTATGACTGACAAACTCCCTTTATTGTTAAAACTAGGATGACTGTACAAGAATAGAAGAAATCGCCATTAGTGTTAACGACGACTATGAACGTACTGTAAACGCGCAGAGGAGGGGATTCAGTGCTGCCATCTTGTAAAGGAAGAAAATGACAATTTTTTGAATAGTTTACAAATGGTTATTTAAATTATTTATAACATAAAAAGTTTGTTAAGAAGCAATTAATTGATTAAATATATATTTAGTTTTAATATTAACACAAATGTGATCTTAATACTAGTTTATAATTAAGGGATCTGTAGGTCCATCTTTGGGAGGAACGGAAAGTTAAAATTTCAAATTTCAAGTGTATTAAATTTATTATTTAAAATTACAATAATTAAAAAAAACAAGTTAAAAGAGACATTTGCCTTAAGGCAAAGGACTTTATGTAAAGGTATATAAGTTGCTGACGAGCAGTTTTCATTGAAATCTACGTTTAAAAGGGGGTCTTCCTATGTGACGGCCTGTTTTTAGGGATATTTTAGGAATTTTTTTCTACGACGAGTAAATATTTAGAGCTTCAAGTTTTTTATCATTTATTAACACATGTTTGGGCAGTATAAATATAAAATTTCACCAAAAAATATTCAGTCAAACTAGAGTTACAGCGCTCTGAACACCCCCGCCTCGAAAAAAAGAGCTCCCACTTCCTCCACGATTCCGGCTGATCGGCTTATCTGAAAAAAAAAATAAACGGCGTTTTAATTTGTGGGCTTAAAAGCACGAAATAACCTATAATCAAATAAATATAAAAAAATTGGATTTTTGATAGACATTTGAAATAAAAGTTGCAAATTAGGCGTTTTTTTTGTTATTTTGCTATAAAAAAATTCATTCCATGCGTTTAAATATATTGTGCCCTGTAAATTTCGAATAATTCGGTCCAGCCGTTTCTGGGATACAATCGAGGGAAGTTTGAAAAACACAGTTTTGAGAAAAACGCGATTAAAGTTTCTAACTGCCAACTCGGCGCTCCGAACCGCTCTTTCTTTTACCTGCTGTATCTTTAAAACGACTTCGAATTTTCTAAAATCGCTTTACTACCGTATTCTAGACATGTTAAGGAAGCAATTTATGAAAAACAAATCGATTTTTTCAACCCATCACATAGGAAGACCTTCTTAATATTGTATTTAATTGTAGATCTCACTTTTTAGTTTAGGCATTAAAATCTACAGTTTCTTTTTGTTTTCGCTAAAATGTTTACAGATACGGACACCAAAAATGATTTTATGTTACCATTTGAGTTGCCACTATATTATATAATGAAAATGTATCTATTTTAAAAATGTGTAAAATTGAAACCGTCGCAATTTTCAAATAAAGCGCCTCTTGTTCTGTTGCCAACTTCTCATTTTACACTGCAATTGACAGCTCATCACTGCATACACAACTAGCGCGACCGGCGGATTAAAATGTAAACAAAAAATTAATGGACGCGAATGACGCGATCTTTATTCGAGTGTGCTAAAATAAGTTGGATTACAGCAATTTGATTTGATTCGTTTTGCAATTTCAAGGCGAAGTTAAGATGATTCTATTACAATGACAATCGTGGCGCGTATTGCAAGATAAAGCTTATGAATTTATTTTTTGTAATATTGTTGTTTGCACGGTTCGATGAAATACATGACTTCATGTATGAATTTCCCAGTAATCTGCGGCCACAATGTCACTGGCCGCTGACTATGATGGGCGGACAGGCCTTATGAAAATGCAACTTTCCAATCCCTTAATTTCCGTACAAACAAACACGACACCGAATTTATTGCTGGCAGGTGATTTCAATGATTTATTATCTGGCTTCCCAAGTCCTATGAGTGAAATTGCACCTGACGAATTGATACCGTCTTTTGCTAATTTTATACACGATTTAAGCAGCTTTTCATTCGAGGATACAGTCAGCGCTAATACTATCGCCATGGAGCACAGTTATTCTAGAGCTTGGAACTGGAGGCCAGAAACTAACACCTTCAAGCCTGCGAGAAATTTGCTAGTACACAGACCACCTGCTTGTCCTGGATGCCATGAGGAATCTGAAGACCCTTATATAGATGTAGATGGTCCTCTGAGTCCCCCACCCCCATTACCTTATGATGTTGAGAAAGGTAGATTATCTATGAATGAAATCGAAAACAAAGTTGAATACATTACCAAGTCTGAAGATGATGAATGGGAAGATAAAATTGATCGTAAACATTGGAGTGCTAATGAGAGAGCTTATTTTGAACGGTTGAAGACTATTTTAAATGATGATTTGGTTGCAAGATTGACTGTACACAATAATCGAAATGAACCGGTGCTCAGAAGATCAATAGTGGATCGATCAGTATTGAAATTCAGACGTGCTTTTAGTACCATAGGATGGGATATGAAAATTCTGCAGGGGATGCATAATGTGTTTATTGATCACTTGAACAAAAGACTGCTATCTGTTTATATAGACATTTTACAGGGTCTTAAAAGCAAACTACCTGTTCTTGTTGATAAATTAATGTTTAGTAGTATTTTTAGAAACGGTGCGTGTTATGAAGGACTTGTTGATTTACTGAAAAAGCCTTGGAATCCTTTAGATGATAACATTATTAATAGTAAAACTAAAAAGATACCAAATAATCCTATATTTTTTGTGTGTCCAAGCTGTCCACAAGTTAACTCAATGCTACCAAGTCGATATCAACAATTAATGTCTTTTTTAAGTGCCATTGCAACAGTTGAAAATGTGTCATTAAATCTAGGTTTCTCATCATCTCGGTTTACACTTACGCAAGTAGTTGAACATATGCTGGCGACCTCCAGAACACGGTTACAAGAAGTTAAATCCGAAAATCCGGATAGGCCTATTATACTTATAGGTTTTCATAGTGGAGCATCATTAGCATTCCAAATTGCACAAACTGAAATGGTGACTTGTATTGTATGCATTGGATTTGATATTCACACAGCAGAAGGTATGAGAGGAACTCCTGATGATATTATTTTAAATATTCCATGTCCTATTTTATTTATAATGGGGGAAAATTCTGCAAGATCACATCCTGAGGAAATTGAGAACTTACGAGAAAATATGAGTGCAGAAACCTCCCTTATTATTATTGGAAGTGCTGATGATTCTTTAAGATTGAGTTGTAATAAAAAGATTTATGAAGGTGTTACACAGCCTATGGTTGATAGGTGTATTATTGACGAAATAGCAGATTATGTGACATCTATACTACTTAATCCGTATCCTGATGCTACAACAAAGCAAAGAACGAGTTATATCACTAATTATAAACAATCCTCCATCAAAAAACAATTTCGAACTAAAAAGATATCAAAACGTAGGTTTTCTAGTGGCAGTTATTGTGATAATGACCTTAAATTTGAACCTCATCCTAAACGAGTTAGACCTGTAGGTCGCCCCAGGGGATCATCATCCAAAAACAAAATTAACCTACAAATGGATAGCACATTACATTATTCAAACCTTGGTAATATCACAGTGAGTTCTTTGGACGAGTCACCGGCTAATTGTAATAAGGTAAACTATAATCGTCAGAATAATCATGTAAAACATCGTAATGCATTGAATGAGTTTAATGAAATGCAGCAACAAGATGTGATTGATAGAGCGGTAATGAGCATATTACCTGAAATATCAGATGATAGTCAAACGCCTAGAAAAGTTCTCACACCAATGAATGATACACTGGCAAGAAATGAATCATCTTTGGTTATTACAGATCCAAATCATCCTCCAAGAATAAAGACGTTTGATTCATCAAAGTATAAGTTGTCAACTTACAATGCAAGTTCTAATTCTAATAAACTTGTATTGTCTGCGAATAATTTAAGTCAAAGATTCAAGGGTAATGCTAAGTTAGTCAAGATGTATTTGCCGCAAAGTTCTAATGTATCCAAGCCAGGAAAGTCTTCAAATGCATTGAGTACGAAGCCTTCAAATGACCAACTAGCTGGTACAAATATTTTAGATATTCCCATAGTTTTTGCAGATAACGACGGTTACATTAATGAACCTTTAAAAGTGGAGGATAATACTTCCCCACAAGTGAGTACTACAAAAGTGAATAAAAAGCCTATTAAAATGATTGTTTTAAACAAAAGTTCAAAACCTCATCTACATAATTTTAGTTTAAACAGTGATACAAAGTTATCGGCGAGTCAAAAATCAAGTGCAAATAACAATAGTGATAATAAGTACCCTAAAATATTATTTAGACAGTCGCCTGTGCAGAACAGTGTGCGTTTAACAACAACCCAGTCACAGCAAAGTGTATCTTCATCAATAGACTTCAAAAACGTGGATTTAGAAAGCAAACTTGTGGCGAATAAAGTATTAAAAACAATTCCACCTGCAGTTAAACAAATTACACCAATCGGTGAGTCTGTGTCCCCTGCAAATAGTGATATCAAGAACAAAATACTGCTGACTGTCGGATCCAGAATGTCGGTGTATAAAAGTGGTGACAAGGACAATAACGATAAGACTACTGTAAAATCTCCTATTATCTTTCGACCCGGTACACAAATCAAAGCTATACCAATGCTACAAGCCCAAAATATCTTAAATCGAAACTTTTCTATTAAGAAGAATCCAAAGTGTAACTTTAGCCCTGGACAGAAGGTGACCCTCCAACAGATCAGTTCCAAAGACAATAGTGACGCTTAATTACATATATACAGTAAACTCATTTGTGTGTATAAATTGTATATATGATAAAATTGTCTGATGATATGAATATTTATATGTTAGTAAAGGAATTTAAAAACTATGTTAATTCATTCTTTGTTCAAGAATAAATGCTTCTTTTCCTAAGACTGTGGTATTAGTTATTGTTAAAGAAGTAAATTCATAATAGGAATCTATCTTGTAAGTAACAATATCACTGTTTAAATTATGACCAATGTAACTTTGAGTAATTTGCTAATACTATATATAATCATTTAACAAACTCTTCATCATGCAAAAAGCACAATTTTATTATTTGTGAGATTAAAAAATTTATCTTTGAAATATTTATTTGCAGCCAAATAGTCGAAATAAAAAGCAAAAAATAATTATCTTTGCATTATGTACGTTTCGACACTATGTGTGTCATCATTTATTCAATATTTAAAAAAAAAGGTATTTTTTATTTTAAAAAATTAAAAAAATCTAAAATTTTATTAACTTCCCGTAGGGCAAGTTATAGTACATAATCGCAAAAAAATCGAAAATGAAAATTTTTATATATCTTTACGTTTCAGAGGTTTCTGAACATTTTGGCATATCTTAGAAAAAATGGATGTATGTGTGTGTCTGTATGTGTGTTCGGATACAAATTTTCATCGACGATTTCGGGAACACGGTTGAAGCGATTTGAATAATTCAAAAAACATTCGATTCGTATTGATAAGGGGACGTGCTGATTAGTTTTTGGCGAAGGCAGGTCTAGCCGTTCCGAGGCAAAAAGGGCCAAAAACGGTAACTCAGTTTTCAAGAGAACGGAGCGTCCGATTTTAATAATTCAAAAAACATTTCACTTGTATTAACAAGATGAAGAACTGATCAAATTTTCATGAAGGCAGGTCTAGCGGTTTCGGAGATCTAGTAAAAAAAGTAAAAAAAAAATGCCATTTGGCGGTCAAGAATGATCATTAGACATATGCACATTAAATTATCAGATATTTTATAGAGATTTTAACAATAACAATAACTAGTGGGGCGCGATGCCATGCGCCCCACTAGTTATTATAATTTTTTCAAAAATACCTTAAGTTATAAAAGTTTTTCTTTCAAAATTATCTCCAGTCTAGATGCCATTCACGCGTAGGTCTAGTTTTGGTAGTATTATTATATTGTCTAGTTTAGTAGTATTATTATATTGTCTAGGGGTCTAGTTCTATACATACACTCATAGATAAATAAGTATAAAGTCCTTTATTACAGCCGCTTCTAGAAGAATTCGAGACCCCAGAACTAACTCTAAAAGAAATGGCTGAGCAGATAGTAGTCTACAAACTCGCAGGAAAACACGAAGCAGCCTTCAGGCTGCAGGAGCAGATGACCCTGCTGCAGGGGCGCTTCTAAGAAGTTCAAGACAAATTCAAGCAGTTCAAGTCTCCTGGTACAGCTATTGAGACACGCCTGACGAGGGCGCTGCGGGAGCTGAACGCTGTTAGCGATGCTATTTGTTTGCTGGAACTGTCGTCGGAGGAGCCGGAGGCTATCGACGGACAACTTAAACACTGCCTGGTAAGGGGTAATGGATAGGGGATCAAGACCTTTCGTTTGATACCCCACATGCCTATATTTGAAGTAAAACTTTCCGACCTATGTTCTGCAACCCATTGGTCGGCTTCCGTTACATCCCTTGTAACTTTTGAACGGTTCGTCCGATTTGAGGGAAATATTCGGTAAATTTGTTCTAAACTCAATGATCTACTCTTTCTTATAACATATCATAACTATATATCAATTTGGTATATTTCAAATAGAAAAATGATTTTACAAATAGTTTATACGACATATTGGCTTAGTTAGTATGATATTTGTGTAGTGCTCGACTGCTCGTCGAGACCTTTCATTTGATACCCCACATGCCTATATTTGAAGTAAAACTTTGAGTTAAGTCCTGTCTTCAGGTGTCGGCGTTTTACACTTCAGTTTTATGTTTTCTATGATAAGTTTATTATTACCGGGACAGCGCGTACGCAGTCCCGACTACCAAAAATTACGCGCCCGAGTTATCCACATTAGGGACAATCGCAGGGGTCAGCCCAACCTAGGTGCAATGGAAGGGCCTCGCCCTGGGGGAACCGCCTTAGTGATCACGGTAGCCCCCACGCCAGGTAAGTATGCTCTACTGTCGAAAAATCGTTGCCTAACCGAGAACGGTCTATGTTTCACCACGTGCAGATATAATAATAGTCTGAGCTACGCGCAGACATCTGTTAGTACGCAACATAACACCGGGGAGCGGTTCTACGATACAAGAACATAAGCGGAAAAGCGGAACTAGTGGGGCGCATGGCATCGTGCCTTAAAGCAAATTGCTGGAACTTCCCGTACCGTAATTAAAAACTTGATACGGAACCCAAAAAAAATACACAAAATGTGTGCACATTATTAAATATTATTGATGTACATATGTCCAATAAACATTTTTGACCGCCAAATGACATTTTTTTAACATATTTTTATTGACAGTCCATAACCGCTGGACCTGCCTTCCCAAAAATTTAATCAGTTCTTCATTTCGTCAATACAAGTAAAATGTTTTTTGAATTATTCAAATCGGAAGCTCCGTTCTCTTAAAAACTGAGTTACCGTTTTTGGCACTTTTTGCCCCGTATCTCCGAAACGGCTAGACCTACCTTCGCCAAAAACTAATCAGCACGTCTCCTTATCAATACGAATCGAATGTTTTTTGACTTATTGAAATCGGTTGATCGGTGTTCCCGAAATCGTCAACAAAAATTTGTATCCATTTTTATTGCATGTCTAATTGTCTTGACTTAAGAAAAAGTGCCACTTACACCTAGTTTTAAATTTGTCATCCTGACTATTCACAAGCATGAATATATCTTTTATCTAAAAATAACCTTATCTTTATTTTATCTTCCTACTTTTTATTCTGTGCAATTAATTTACGAGATAATTGTAACTGATGTCTGTTTTATTATAAGATCGTTTTTATAACATTATCACTACATTGCAATTATACTAATTGTGATATTGATAAAGGAAAACTCGTATCATGTTATGTTATCATCTTACACTTTAGATAATACATTTTATCATGGCGAAAATTTAAAAACCGTTAGGAAGATATAATATTTTGAAAATTGTGGTGATTAGTTTTTGATGAAGATCAGCCGGGCCATTTCTTCGTAAAAAAGTTCATAATCCGACGATCGTCTTAAGGGGGCTTGATACTATACATATGAAAATATATAGTTTAAGAATTCGTTGAGAATATACAAAAATGTAAACATGATCTCGAAGGATTTTAGGGGGATGGAGGGGTCTAGTAAGATATCACGTGTATTTATTTTTTACCTAAATTAAAAAAAAAATCAAAAATTTTACGATATTTTCGTAAATTCGAGAAATTTTACTTAACTAAAAATACACGTGATATTTAGTGGGGGAAGGGTGAATAATTTTAAATATCACAATGTATCACCAGGGAGTGTAAGGGGTCTAAAATTCTATCACCTGATTAATGGACGCCTCCTAAAATATTATAGTCCTAAATGATTGAACTATAAAAATCAAATAAAGTTTCGAACAATGATGATGTCGAAGTATCGGCAACTTGCCTTAAGGCAACATGTCACTAACACCCAGTTTATTATTATGTTTGTATTAACAAGTTTTTTACAATAACAAATCATGTCAGACGGAACGCAGTGATCTGTTTTATTTTAGCAGAGATAATTATAGCAATTAGTTAAAATCTTGGCAACTTTATATACAAATTAATCTATAAGCAAACACGAATCTATAAAAATTAGAGACCAAACGGCACGTGTCATTACGTTTACAAAAATTAATTTTTGATAATATTTATAAGAATTAATTATCTTATGTATTCCATGTGATGAATCTAAATTGAAATAGATATAATGTGTGGTGTTTTTCACATAGTGAAAGATATATGAGGAAATGTTTTTGAGCATTCATCCAATAATAAAAAAAAGATTAATGAAGAATAACGTCTTTAATAAAATAGTATACGTTTTGAGTCCTGGTTTGACTCATCTTCCAATAAAATAAAAAAGATTTGTAAAGGCTGCGGTTTTGTGGTCAGACCATGTTGAAGTCTTTGGATACAAAATGATTTTATTTTTATTTATTTATTTACTTTATGTTAATATCAATT
Organism: Ctenocephalides felis; assembly: GCF_003426905.1. Taxonomy (NCBI): domain Eukaryota; kingdom Metazoa; phylum Arthropoda; class Insecta; order Siphonaptera; family Pulicidae; genus Ctenocephalides; species Ctenocephalides felis. Next base: position 66,477,777 of record NW_020539725.1, read on the forward strand.
GTATAACTATGTGTATATATCAAATAGTGCTTAGTCTCATTTTTGGAATTGTTTGATTTATATGCACTGAAGAGTTAAACCAGGGCTCGAAACGTATGCTATTCTAATAAAGGCTTAAATAATTTCTTTTCACTATTGAATGATGCCCAAAAATGTTTATATATATATATATATATATATATATATATATATATATATATATATATTCAGCATATTTTAAACAAAATCACACCAGAAAAATCACAATACATAATATTAAAAAACATTCTTTCAAAGAAACAGAAAAATAAAATAAGATATTTAAATAAAAGTTGAACAAGAAATTTTGGATTCTTATTTCGCTAGTCATGTTATCAACTACTCGGTACATACATAATTTTCTTGTTTAATTTTTATTTAAATATTTTATTTTATTGTTTTGTTATTAAAATAATGTTTTTTAATATATTTTTTTTTTTTTTGTCATGTGATTTTACAGCGTCGAAACGTACAAAATAAATAGTTTGATTATTTTTGTTTTTCATTTCGATCAAGGGAAAAGTTTACTTTGCCTTGATTAGTATTGCTAATTTTATGTTTTCCTGATGTTTCAAGTCATTCTGAATCATTTCAAAGAAGTGTAAAATTTTTTATCTCGTTTTAGCAAAAGTCTTAAATAATGTTGAGGATTGAAAAACTGTTTATCATGTAGTCAAAATATAATTTGTAATATCGTAGAAATTCAGTCCAAAGTTACTTGAAAGCGTTTTTTTTTTAATAATTTTGATTATTTCTGTGCGCAAAAATGTTGTGTATTAAAACTGATGTTCTTTTTAAAAATATAAATATATTAATTTGTAAAAGAATACATACCTATATTTTTTACAATTTTATAAATAATTTTATATATATATATATATATATATATATATATATGTATATACACATTTATATTTAATATTATATAATAAAGTTTTATTCTTCATAAAGTTTTTGGTCAAAAACCAATAAAATGTATCAGAAGTGACAAAATAAATATGATCTACTAATATTTACAATAAAAATTTATGCATGTCAAATGAATTAAAATTTTGCAAGATATACAATAAATAATTTATATGTACACATAAAAACTAATAATTGTATGACCAATGATATACTATATCATTTATGGAAGACACCTAAGCATGGTCCTGCTTTTGCGATAAGGCTACTTGTGGTGTTTCATATTGCCCCTTTTCTTTACTCTCGAGAGTCTTTTGCAAAACACTTTTGTGTGTCCCCATTCTGTCCTTAAGGACAGTAAAGTACAAAATGCAATGTACAATGCAGCAACATAAGGCCATTATTGAAAAAACTTTAAAAGATAAAGCACCTCCAATGGATTTCATTAGAAATCCACCTATTAAACTGCCGATTGAAAATCCAAAACCATCATCCATACCTGCAACAATACCTTGAACGGTTGCTGAAGCTCCTTCTGGTGCCACTGCACTCGCATAGGCAACAATTGTTGTGTAGCACAATGCGTAGGTTGGACCTTGCATGAAGAATTCAATCGGCAACACCCACCAGGGGTTAGATACGAATGATATGAGTCCCATACGTAAAGCGTAGCAGAAGAAACATATTGTTAAAGAATGACCATAACCGATTTTAGATAAAATTTTACCGGATATTAAAAAAAATAAAACCTCTCCTCCAAAAGATTCAGCAGCAATTGTTAAGCCTTCTAGTAACTTGATGTGCTGATGATAACCTGCTATTTCAGCTAACTCTTCCATGTACCAAAACAAATAATAAATTATAAAAGAATCCATTACCCCGGCCATTGTCGCGAAACAAATAAAAATAGCAATGTGTCTCTGTTTTAACAGTTTCCATACTTCACTCGTGATGCTGCTTGGAGTACTTAAATCAGGTAACCGTAGTTTCTTACAGCCTATTAAATCAAATAAAGTAAATGCCATCATTATAATAATTCCTGGTAAATAATCTTTGTACGGCTTTCCTTCTGAGTATTTGTCTATAGCAAAACCACTTAACAGGGCTGTAATGCCGTATCCAATGGTGCCCCAAACTCTCTGTTTCCCATATTTCATTTCACCACCATTTCCTAAAATATCGAAACATATAGCATCACTTATACAATTAGTAACATTAAATGCAATTGTTCCCAACGACATGAGAATAACAAACAACCAGAACGTAGGTGTTCCATATAAAAAGTAGTCTTCGTGTACTATTTGTTCACAAACATATTTACAATCATAAGGCTTATCACACTTTTGAGTTTTGTTGACACAAATGTTGAAACTATTTTGATCGTGATATAAGGATGCATTAAATTTGTTCGTCAAATTATCAGGCTTGAGATCAGGACAAGAATAGTGGCATGACACATCTTGTAAAAGTGCACCAGCAGTATTAGTTTCATTACATATTCCTATCGGGCATTTACTTGCATTTATTTCTACAGTACCGTTTTGCCACAAACTAGTCAATTCTTCAGTCGGAGCAGGCAAAAAATACAGTAATCCAAAAGAAGTACACATTGTCACAATTAAACTTAAAAATATAAATTTTCTCAAACTTTTAAAATAATCAGCTAAGAATCCTACAACAGGTTTGGCAATCATAAATAATATTGGCAGAATTGATGTAACAATGCCCATAACTGCCGGTGAGACCCCCAATTGGCGTCCGAACACGTTCATTTGAGGTAGCAGGGGCCCCAGAGCAGCCATGAAGCAGAAGTAGTGAGCCTTGATAGGCAAAAGTTTGTAGTTTACCTTCATCTTGTTAGTTAAATGTATGTAGTCTGTTGGCTTGACGCGCGTTTGAATCCAATTGTCAGCTAATCATGATATTCCAATTATTGCACTATTCCCGCATTCCACCAAATTAATTTTTCACATCAATATAAAACTATAGTGTGGCCCAATATTACGTCAGTAATATCGAATTGGCAATTAAAAAGCGATTCTTATTTAACCTGTTCGGAAAGGTTAAGATAAGCATAATTAAACTGTTCATCAAAGGAGCAAACAATTGATTCAATGTCGCGTACAGATTAAATTTGATAAAGCCTTCTTCACAGATAAGATATATAATCTCCATGTCAACATTATCTAAATAATATGCAAACACGACGATGTACAAAAGGAAAAAGTCAATGTCGTTGATATTTGTCTACATTTTAGGAAGTTTATTTTGACATTAATAGACTTTAACGGTGGCGCCATCGAGGGTCGGAATTTCGTTGCGGAAATAAACGAAACTAGTTAAGAATGATAACCAGAAAAACCGGATATAAAAAGAAAACTGTTCCCTTTTTATATTCCTTTTTGAAATAATGGAAATATTGTTATATTTATCATTTAATTTATATTTTATGGGTTATGTGTCCCAATTCACTCAGAAATCATATCGCAGCCAAATTGTAAAACAACGAAATAACATAAATACTAGTGATGCATGGCAACGTGCCTTAAGGAAAATTGCTGCAACTTCTGGTACCGTAATTGAAAATTCTTAAAAACTGTAATTTTTGTTTTAATTCTTTAGTGAATCGGACTTTTGAGAATACGCAAATTTTGATAGAATCGACTTTTTGAGAGTTTAATTGTCAAAAACTCAAACTGTTCAAAATGTGCAGAACATTTGTTTGAAATATATAAGCATAGATAAAAGAAGAGTATATAAGTAAACTTCGAACATTATAATTCTCGGTGTGGAACAAAAGAAATAGAGACAAAATTTGTTCTTATTGTCAGTTCTTAACTGAATTGCCATTTTTTGCCCCGTATCTCCAAAACGGCTAGACCTGCCTGTCTTTGCCAAAAACTAATCCACACGGCTCCATATCGATAACAATCGAATATGTTTTTTAAATCATTCAAATCGGTTACACTTGAAATCGTCGACGAAAAATTGTATTCGCACATACATATATAAAGAAATACAAAAAACTATTAATTCAATAAATATTGCAATATGATTCCAACCCTTGATTTTCCATAGAAACTGATCTTTAAATTGATGCTATTAATGCTCCTTATCAACATTTGAGCAGACGATTATTTTATATTGCAACAATGAACAAGGCAATGACTTGTTATTATAATAGATAAAATTATATATATATATATATATATATACACGTATATATATATATATATATATATATATATATACATATATCTCACATTGATTCAATATCAATTAATAAATACAAGATCATTGACTTCGGTAAAAAGTTATTGAACATGCAGTTTAAATATATATGAAATTTTTTTAAAATAAATAAAAAAGATAAACAGTCAAGCAAAATAAGAAGTTCTTGTTTTTGCCAGAAAACTCGATTTGATAATTTTCGTTTTCAAAACGTTTTCTCAACGTTTCAAGTCATTCTGAGTCGCGTGACTCCATAATTGTAAAAACGATGTGTTTTGGTCCAAAATTTGACTTTTGGTCGACATTTTCTCAAAAACAGCTGAACCGATTTCAAACATTTAAAAGCCGTTCGATGTAACTCTATAAAAACTCGCTAAGATTAGTTTTTCGTCACAATCAGTCAAGCAGTTTCTTTGTAATTATCAAAAAAGTGCAAAAATTTTTGTCCACTGTTTCTGAATCATTTTTGAAAAATCAAAAGCTGATCTATAAATTGAAACGTGCTATTTAAGTTTTAAAGAATGCTTTGTGTAAATAATCTACGGGAATTTATATAACAAATTAAAAAAAAAATTTGATCTTTATCAAAGACGACCACCAGTGAATCTAACGAAGTTCACGTCTTTGATCTACAGTTCACTTCCCCGCCGCTTAAAACTTATAGCGCTATATGACACCTTCATAATTTGTTGTCATTCTGGTTCAGTGTGAAGAAAAACTCTCAAAAATGGCTGACGCAAGTGTAGATCCAGAAGTTATTAAATTTAGGGCCGAAAGAACGGCCAAATTGAGGCACCAGTTCCTGAAAGAAATGAACAATCCGCATCGCCATGCAGAAGGCGGTAGCCTTGTAAGTAGGACGTTATTTTTGCAATAGCAAAAAGTTAACCTAATTGTTATGTCATCTGTCATAGTAATAATACACATTCTTAAAACTTTACAGAGTAACATTCCTATTACTTATGTACGCATTTGTGATAATGAATTTGAATCTCAACTTTATAGTTTGAAAAAGCTATTCTAAAATATTTATAATAAACATTACCATTGTGTCATCTTTGTTTTCGGTATCCGTCTATGTCAATGCAAGTGTTAATTCCTTAAAATTTTTGTGCCATGAAATTGATCTGACCGAGCGCATAAATCCTTATTTCAATTAATTTGTGCATGCATTAAGTTTGAATTTAGACTTTATATGCTGAAAATATGTTGAGAAAATATTGTTTAATATTAAATAGATAAGTATTTCATTCGTCTAAAGATAGATTACAAAGTTGCATTAGTAAATGTTCATGTATACATGCCTTAAGTTTTTCAAGCTATCAATTCCTTTTACATTTTGATATCACAAAGAGTAGTTCTTTATATATGAGCAGTTATTTTTTATGATTTCCTCTTTTTCAGTTCGATCCTGCCATTCAAAGGTATATGTCCAAGAAAGTAACATACTGGGACAACTTTAAGCCAAATTTTAAATCAGCTAGAGCATTTATGCTTTACACTGTAATTCCTATTGCAGCCTTTGCTTACTTTTTAGACAAAGATAGATCCGCAAAAGAACACATGTACAGAACAGGACAAGTAGCTTATGCTGACCGAAGATTCAAATATCAATAAATGATATTTGGATTTCTTATGTACATAGTGCTTTAATTATATGAAATAAAATAGTAATTGAGATATTGATAAATTGCTGGTTTATTTTTTATAATTATAAGAAAAAAATAGTTAGGTTTATCTGTCTTCCAATTGTTTATCTCGTGCTATCACTGATTCATCAAATTTCACCATGTATGTTGTTCCATTGTGCCAGTGAGCTGAGACTTTCGCGGGCTGGAAATTTATTATATTATTTCCATACATAACTAAAAATATTTCATGTTTGTGATTGTGATACATACAAATCCACTTTCGGTTAAAACTGCTTCTACAATTCCAGCTGTAAAAACAGCACAATTCAAGGATCCTTTATCTTTTGGAATGCTTATGAACTTATTAACTAAAGCCTCTCGTTCAATTATATAATACGTACGCTCATCATCATTGGCATGTTCCAATTTATCTGCTTCTTTACCAAATAAATTCTACAAGAGTAACATTATGACTAATTTGAACACCACAAGCATTGTTTAAATAGAATGTTCAATTCTTAATACCTTCCAAAGGGTGGATTTTACAAATAATAGCATATTTAGTAGTTTAATTTCTCTTTTACAATTTCTTTCTCGAACAAAATATAAATCTATAAGGCGACTTCCAACATCCATCCCCAACTCTGATAGCCTAAAATATTCATAATTGAAAGTCTATAAAGCTATCTTTAAAAATTAAGCTGACAGAATAAAAATTTGTGTCTTTTGTAATAGTATCGCTTCATGATAAATAATTTTCAATGATATGTCTGAAAATCTTACAATATTTAATTGTAATAAATATCTGAAAGAATTACTTATAGTAAAGAAAGTAATTTAATTATCATTCCACAATTATTCCAGCAAATCCCTAATTTTCATATTCAACCAAAGATAAATAAATTAAGAGTTCTTAATAAATATTTGAAAAATATGATTTGACTTAATAAAATTATGTTTTGATACATGTTACATATATTTGGAGCCTTAGCAAGTAACACTAGAACGATAGATTTACTATTTCATAACATATTCCGTAATATTTGTGAGAGGAATACAAAGGACTGCCTCTATCCCCTTATTAAAATTAAATGCAAGTTAAGTCTACCGTTATCAATCTGTCGTTTTGTAGAATAAGATATTATAATTCAATATATATATATATATATATATATATATTTCCACCTACTTGGTTTGAAGTTCTGGCACAGTATAAACTCTATTTTGACTATATTGAACGACTTCTGAGAAAAGTAAAGCAAAACAGCTTAACGAAACTTCACCTCTTCCTCTACTCAGAGACTTATCCAAAACACTGTTTCTTATACGAGATGAAGTAATATTTAGTGACATTTTGTTGATATAACCTGGAAAAAAATCATAACTTAATTTTAACTGGGAACGGGATTTTTTTCATTAATCATTTGTACTACATTTAGAATATATTGTAATAATAGGAGAAAATAATCTGATGATTTTATATTTAACATTAAATTGAAGAGGTATACACAAAGATTTAATGCAAGTTAGCACAAAATATTTATGTTCAAGTCAAATACCCAGAAATAAGTCCTTTATATTAACTTACCTAATCAATACACAATTTGATAAAATAAAATACTATAGCACTATTTATATTCAATATAAATTCAAACTAAATTAATTTTCAACTTTCGAGTTGCACAGTTGACATTTTTGTGTTAAAGAATTTTGACGTTTACAAAAATGAGCAGCCATTTATAATTCAAAAGTCAATGATTTTGATTTTGATTTTCCAAATTAACGTGTGAACTAAATTCGTAGTATTTTACATTTATTTTAAATAACACAATAAGTACAAAATACAATTAATACGTATTACTGAATAATGATAAATGTTATTTTAAAATGACATGTTGACGTTTTCGAATGTTGCCGCCATCTATGAAAAGAAGTGACAGATCACTTTATTATAGGTTATGTTATTACTTCAATTGTGCAAATATTTCACAAGTAATTGTTATTTGTAAATAAATTAATTGTTATAAATATTTACGTTGTTATTACAAGTGCAGTGTGTTATATTATTATTTCCTTGTGTAAATAATGTATTTTTAATAACTAACTAAGTATTCAATATGAATCGTTTATCACTTTTCAAAAGATTCTCTTCAGCCCTAAATGGCTCAAATAAGATCATATTAGAACAATTATCCCACCGTGAAATTGTTCAAGTAAAAGGTCCAGAAGTAGCCCAATTCATGCAAGGCTTAATAACAAATGACATCAATCACCTCGCTGAAGGACATATGCCCAGTATGTATACAATGTTTTTAAATACCAGAGGCAGAGTTATGTACGATGGAATTGTGTACAGCACCCAAAACCCTGACACATACCTCATTGAATGTGATTCAGAAAGCGCTCAAATCCTTCAAAAACATTTGAAAATGTATAGAATAAGACGTAAAATAGATGTTGAAGCTCTTGGATCCGAATACAAAATATGGGTGCTATTTGATAAGACAAGTGTGAATGAATTATCAAAACCATTAACAATTTTGCGACAGCAATTTGCATGCCCTTGTGCTGATCCAAAAGAACCTGTATCGAAACAACATGAATTTCATGTTGTCAGAGATCCAAGACTGGCAGCTTTAGGATTGAGATTTATAACACAAAAAAATTACAATAGTGAAGATATTACAAAAATACTAGGGTTACCTGAAGATGTAGCAAATAAACCTGAATGCACTTACCGTATGCACAGATATCGCTTAGGTATTGGAGAAGGATGCAAAGACTTACCTCCTGAGTCATGTTTTCCTTTAGAAGCCAATGGAGATTATTTACACGCTGTTAGTTTCAACAAAGGATGTTATCTTGGTCAAGAACTAACAGCTAGAACATATCACACCGGTGTAATCCGAAAGCGTCTAATGCCTTTGTACTTGGAAAATGAACTACCTGCAACAAATGTTAATGATGAGGCTATAAATATATCTAATGAAGCAAAAACACCAGTCGGTAAACTTCGAGGAGTAGATGGTACTAATGGATTGGCATTGCTTCGGATAGCTCCAGCACTTGCAGCTGAAAAATTAGATGTTAATGGTGTAGTTAGTAAAACACAGAAGCCGGAGTGGTGGCCGAAGGAGGGAAAGACTATATGACAGATAAGGAAATAATAACTGAACTGAATAATAATCGGTTGTATGTATAAAAAATTTATTTATTATAGAAAATATATAAATTGTTAATAATAGGTAACATTTAACTTATATTTTAAATATATAAAGTTTATAGACTATAGAAAGAATATAAATAAATGTTGATAAATATATAAATAAGCATATTATTCCTAAGCTCTAATAAATAATTTAAGTTTATTATGAAATTGTGAGAAGTGTGATGATTTTATTCAAATGATTGAACTAAAAATACTAAATACTCATTTAAACATTTAATGCATTGTTTTCAAATTAACATATATTGCAATTTAATAAAATAATAGTTTAATTCACAGATTCCATATACATAATACCTATATATATTAGTTCATTAAAAGCATTAATTTATTTACATCTTATGCCATTTAAGGGGGTATTCTACTGTAGAATTTTGAAAAAATCGAAAAAAATTTTTTTTAATTTTTTCAAAGTTTAGTTATTCAAAAATATTCCATTAAAAGGATTTTTCAAAATTACTATTATTTCCTGAGATATATCCGTTTTAGTGACATGGCCTCGGTTCGGGTCCGACTCGTCTCAAAACTTTGAACGCGTTTTTCTCGGAACTACTTTTTTCGAGCTGGCGGTAAGGATATCTCGAGTTCTAATGAACCGATTTACTTCAAATTTGGAGAGGATCTTCTCTATACATCGCTTTATCGCATGGACCTTTCCCAAAACTGTAACTTTTCATTTAGTATTTTAAAAAAAATCGGAATTGTTAAAAAAAAACATGAAAAAAAATATTTTTTTTTAAAGCTGCCGCCACTCAAACAAAAAAATTTGTTTTAACTTATCCAAGGTTCATATGATAGCGGCATCTATAATAATTAAGAATCCATCTATTTTTTATGTTTCGGATCACCAGGAAGGTTGGAATCATGCACGCCAGGACACCCTGTTTTTTTTGAGCCCCCACTTTGACTGCTCATAACTTTGTGAATTCTAATTTTTTTCCTTTAATAATTTTTTTTATGTAATAATAAAATATCAATAAACAAATGATAAAAATATCGATAGTAAAAATATTATTTGTTTCCTTTATACAGCGCTTCAAAAACTGGGCTAAATTCATGCTTCTACAGTAGAATACCCCCTTAAGCATTTGCTTTGAATAATTAAATACTGATACTATTTTTTAAGGTTGAGGTTTTCATAATCCACAAATTTTTGTTCTTTATACAATTCCAAACTTCATATTATACAAATTAAATTCGTGTGAATCTACCTATTTATCTGGCAAGCTTGTACCTCATATTTATCAAATATAATAAATTGGTACTGTTACAAACATTATTAAGGATCCAATTGTTACGAGTCTACATTCATATGAGTTGGTAGTACCGAATACTTAAACTATCACTTTACAATATGATTTTTCAATGACTAAACTCAAATTTAGTCAACAAAGATCTGAATCCCTGAATGTTTTACATTTTCAAATTACACCTGTTCTTCGGTGGTATCAGCCAGCTGCTGCAGCAGGCATCGCTGGTAGCGCAGCACCTGCTTCTTTTCCCGAAGCCAGCGCTCGCGTTCCGACTCGAACTCGCAAATTCGAGTTGATAACTCGGCACGTAGCCTTTCAGATTCAGCACATTGGGAATCACTAAATAGAAATTATAGTCACAAAAAAATAAATTCAGGTAATTTTATTCCAATTCTTACCCTGGGCATTCAAAACTTTGTTTCGTGTCGTGCCGGAGACGCATTAGATCCAGTTCACGAGCTGAGAGGGCATTCTGTAAAAGAATAAATAAATATACCATAGACCCACATTTATTATACTCTATTTATAAGTATCAATTACCCTGGCTTCTTTTAATTGCTGTCGCAGCAGGGCAGCTTCTCCTCTTATCCTGCCCTGTTCCCACAAAGCCTCCTCCAGTTTATTCCTCAATGTGGCTGCTTGTTCGCATTCATTACTTTTGCAAGTAATTCTGCTGCAGCTACTATTCCAGAATTTATCACAATCTTTTGGAGACTTGGTTAAGCAGGATTCTATTTTTGCGTTGTTGAATATCTCACTGGATATCATGTTTTCTTTCGCATAGTTCTTTATATTTTCTATATTCTTCTCAGTGACACTCCTGGAAAAATGATAATAACTAGTGGTGTATAGGAACGTGCCTTAAGGCAAATTGCTTGAAATTCTCGTACCGTAATAAAATATTCGAGAAATTTTAAACGTTTTCAAATATATTATTACAAATACTGTAACTATTTCATTATTTTTGCTATCTTCTTATATCTGAGCAAATCAAATGTAAATCATAAATCAATTTATCTCCAGAGCATTAACAATCGTCATTTCATCTCGAATTCAATTTCAAAAAAAATAGTTAATACCTAATTTACGCAAAATTGAAAAAGTGCTCCCGTATAGTCACAGTCTAAACGCATTTGCAAATAATTCTGTACAACATTTTCACTTATACTGTGCTTAGCTTGGCGGCATTTTCACCCTTTTCAATAGTTTTTTTTTCACAAAATTTGAAAAGTGAATATATAAACTAAATATTATAAGAAAATATATAAACAGTCTAAACGCACTTGGGTAAACATTTGTACCAGAGTGGCGCTTAGACTGTGCTTAGCCTGGGTAATTTCTAATCTAAAATTACAAAAATATTTTACGGAAAATAAAAAAGTGGAAAATTGCTCAAACGCAATTGTTTTGTCACTACAAGCAGAAAGTTTTTTAGATCATTCAAATCGGACGCTTACTTCACTCAAAAACTGAATTTTTTTGCACATTTAGCTCTGTATCTTCGAAATGGCGGGACCTGTCTTTGCCAAAAACTAATCACCTCTTCTCCTCATCATTACAAATTGAATGTTTTTTAGATCATTCAAATCCGATACTCCGTTCTCTCAAAAACTAGAATTGTATTTTCTGCACTCTTTGATTCATATCTCTATAACGGCTGGACCTGCCTTTGCCAAAAACTAATCAGCACATCTCCCTATCAATAGGAATCGAATGTTTTTTTAACCATTCAAATGGGTTGATCCGTGCGCCCGAAAGCGTGGACGAAAAAATGCGGACATATAAAACACACACACACACACACATCTATTAATTTTCTGAGGTATGCCAAAATGTTCAGGAACCTTCAAAACGTCGAGAAATGCAAAAATTTTCATTTTCGATTTTCGGCCCATTAGGGGAAAAAGATAATAGATTAGAGGAAAAAGATAATAGATATACAATAGATTATTATTATTACCTGTCACTATTTTTCCCCTGACTCCACTCCTCGCTAATAAACTCCCCATCGCCATTAATGTAAATCTTACTACTCCTGCAAACTCTGCTTCCTGCAGCAGTCACCACATCGTTTGTGTTATTATTCGACGCCCTGCTGCTGCCCACGCTGGCAACACTAATACCAGACGGAGTGGTCGACGTCAGACCGCGCGCTCCTCTGGCGGTGGCGCTGAGATCGTTTGCCGAATTCTCCACACCGGAAGCGAAACCGGAATCTGATGGAGATGGCGTCAGAAGTGGCGGTGATGTGGTTGGCGGTTGGCGCTGATGGTGAGGCGAGGGCTGGTTCTGCCAGGATACACTCCTGTCCAGTAAATTGTCATTAATCGTAATCATAAAAATTTATTTCTTTTATTTTTTAAATATATAGCCCACAGATTTCTTCCAAGAGGACTCAAAAATACAATTATTTTACATGATAAATAACAATTATAATATATACAAAATTACAATATATAGTTATTAACATAAAATGCTTGACATAAAATTACATATAATGCAGAATGTAACAATATTATTTATTTACAAAATAACATAAAATAATCAGATATTTGAAAAGAAAATAAAAAGGTTAACTTGTGCAGATGGACATTATTAGATTAGGTGAAGTGTTGTGAATATCTATTTCATTACTAATTAATTTAAAGTTAGAGGACATGTAAGTAGATTAGGCGAATTTAAGAGAGAATTAGATTTAGGAGTAGGATAATTCAAAAATAATTGTTAACGCATAGAATTGCCTTGGAACATTAAAGGATAGTTGGTTAAGAATAAGAGGACAGTCTATCTCTATAGCATTATTGCAAAGTTTAAATAAGAACATAATTGTACAGATAAATCGACGTGAGGCAAGAGAAGGAATACCAAATTCTTTTAGTAAAGTGTTGTGGTCAAAGCCACGTTCAGGATAAATTTTATATGTTTTATAATAAAGATATTTCAGAAATTTTCGATGAACCTTCTCTATCGCATCAGAGTTGATTTGATGAGGATACCAAATGATCAAACCATATTCTAATTTTGAACGTACAATAGAATAGTACATGCAAAGAAGTGCATTGTTAGAATTGAATTGTTTACAATTTCTCAGTATCAAATCTAAAGATTTATGTGCTCTATTACAAATATCAGTTATATGATCCGTGAAAAACAAACCAGAATCAAAAAGAACTCCTAAATCTGAAATTTTATTACATCTATCAATGCTGGTGTTAGAAATTTTATAATCGAAATGTATTGGAACGCGCTTATGTTAAAAACTAAAGATCTTGCACTTTGATATATTTAAATGTAATTTGTTATAGACACACCAAGAGTGGAAAGAGTCAAGTTGAGACTGTAATAATAAGCAGTCATCAATAGAATTTATTTTGAGATACAGTTTGAGATCATCTGCAAATAATAAATGTGGACAGCTAATAATATCAGATATGTCATTAATAAAAATAATAAATAGTAGTGGACCAAGAATGGATCCCTGAGGAACACCTAAACTGATATTTTCAATGTTGCTCAAGAATCCATAATCATATATTTCTCTTGTTAAAAATCAAAACTTACGAAATACGTCCATTATGATGATGGTGTCTCATCATGGCAAGCGTATGATTTCTTCCCGTCTGATTCTGGTTATTCCTGGTGAACAGCCTCCTGTCTAACGAATTGTGAAGACCTGGAGTAATTATTCTTATCGAATTCGATTCGTTGTTGGATTGACATCTTTGTCCGTTCGGAGTTGTCGTAATATCTGAAATAATTAATAAAGTAGGTGTGAGTGCCTTGAGTTTATATAATTACTAGCACTAGCACTAAATCTTAGTTTAGTAAGATTTTCTCAATATTTGAGCAAGATTTCAGAAAGATGTTTGTTATATTTTAGTTGTAATGAAGTCGAATAAAATTTAAATGAAGTTGGAACCAAGTTCAAATCTAACAAGAGGCTACAAGAATCCAATGAGAATCTAGTGAAAATTCAGTGACTCATTAGATTTAAACTAGATCCTTATTAGGTTAGTACTAAATTTATTATAAAACTAGATTATCCGACAGACTTTGTCCTACACCCATGTCTTTAATTTTTTAATATAATTTACTAATATCTACGTTTTACCTAAAAATAATAATTATTGTTTTTTAAATTACTCTTCACGCCAAAATGCACATACATTTATAATATGAGCAATGTTGAATGTAGAACTGCTTTAAATAAAATGATGAGTGTCAATTCCCGCACTATATTGGAAATTGAAGTCTTTTAAACGGTATAACATAACCAGAACCATAACATAACACTGGTACTTCATGTTGGATTAAATTAATTTAATTTTTAATTATTTAAGATATCCAAAATTGTATCTTAAACTTCTCTTAATCGATATTGTGAGGGCCGAATTGTATATGTATTCATCTTTTACTTCCCCATTTTCTGTTATGATGTAAAATTTTTACGAATTTTAAAAATATTGTGGAAAGATTAGTAAAAGATGCAAAGAAATTAATATTAGTATTTTATATTATTTTAATTTCTGGCACATCTCAGCTGCTTTTTGGCAATAATAATATAGACATTTCATTTTTCTTATTCATAATCATAAATGTTACTAGGATTCTAAAATTTCGTTAGATTGTTCTTATTAGATTACAGAATCCTATCAAATTGCATTCTCACTCAATTCGTATTGGTCAATGCTAATGTAAATCTAGCGAGAATCTAATAAAATCTTTGTAGAATCCAGTAAGAATCCAGTAACGAAATCCTACTATTTTGTTGTAAAATTGGACAAGATTCTGGCAAAACCTAATAAGACTTGTATGAAACTTACTAAAATCTGGTAAGAATCCTAGGATAAAGTTGCACGCACCTACGCACCTAATAAAGATCTTGTTCGAATCTAATAAGAATTTAGTTTGTACAGTCTAATGAGAATCTAATACGATTATGAAAGAATCTAACAATTTTCAACATTTCTGTTAAGAATTTAGCGAGAATATTATACGAATCTAGTGAGAATTCTTTTATTTACAATCTAATAAGATTATGACCAAAATCAAACAAGTGATTCTGACAAGAATATAGAGCGAATCTTTATGAGAATCTAGTAAGCACCTAATAACAATCTGAAAAGATTTTGGTAAAAACCTCAGCAGAATTCACTATGAATCTTATAACAATTATGACATAATCTTATAAGAATCTAGTTATGATCTGGTAAGATCAAAGCTAAAACCTGATTAGAATCTAGTTAGCATCTGTGTAAGATCTATATAGAATACTAAGAATTCTATGTAGATTCAATTACTTAGAATCTAATTTCAAGTTAGATTCAAAAGTATTAGATAAACAAAATTTATTTCAAAGATGAAATTTATCTATTTACCTGAAGAAAAAATGCTCAACTCCGCCGAACTGCTGCCAACCGGCGTATGGTATCTCCTATGTCCGCCAATAGTGTTAAAATGATTAATTCCTATCTGAACATTACTTCCCAATCTATTATTATTATGCAAGGATCTAGTGTTGTACGACGGGGTAGCAGCATTAAGGGTGCCCGATGAAAGGGCCGGAGCAGAAGCATACCGTTCGCCGTACCGAGACGCTACCAGGGACGCCATCTCGCCGTAGCCTGCTGCTGCTGCTGCGACGGTCGCGGAGACGGAAACCCAGCTCGGTGGGCGACGGGTCGGCGCAAACCAGCCGGAAGGGTACCCTGGGGTAATAAAAATATTGTGTAAACGGCATTAAGAATTAATAAAGGAGTGTTTAGTCTATACCTGTTGGAGTACGCCGCTGTGTGGAAGTATCCTCGGAGGCGACGCGTAGACTTCATCCGTTGACTGTGCCGCAGGTGAAGCACGCTTAGGAGCAGCGCTGGCGGTCCCTGACGCCGTCATCGCTGCACGCAGCGGATTTGCAAACTGTGACTCATTTGACCTGCGGAGGAAAATAATATTGTAACAATTTGTAAGAATATCCCGAGACTAATTGGAATCAACAATGTCTACAAATTCATATAAAACAAACTGCATAACAATCACAGTAATGCCAAGTACACAGCAGGTACGTTTTCGCCAGAATTCGGTACTGAGTTGCTGTTGAATAAACGTCCGAATCGGTGCACATTCGAGATGGGCTTATTATATCCGAAGCCGAATCGGTTAGGATTTGACTCCGCTTCAGAGAGAAGTTATATCCACTTAACAACTCCACAACTCCGGCAACTTTGAAACATAATACTTGACACAAATGTGTTCTCTAGTGTGTTGTTAACATAGCTAAGGATTTATTAAGACTTAGGAAATAGTTTACAAATAGTTCAAACATTTTTGTTTATTTTATTATAATAATTACTATTTTTTTGCATTTCAATATGCATACAAATCTCAAATTGACAAAAAACTTGGTAATCAAAATCAATTTTGTAATTATTTTTGAAGAGAAAACACAGAATTCTTTAAATATTATTATTTTCATATGAAAATAATGCAGTGAACATTATATATGAAATAAGAACAAATCTTTCATCGTATAATATTTTTCACAAAATAATAATACCTCACATTCTTTTGTCATTTCCTTTTCGAGAATTAATTATACATCAGGTAGTTTGATTAGCATACTATTACTTTTACACAAATATAAAATCATAATTGTGTAAGTTATAATATAATACTAAATATTTTTTAGCTGGTTGTATACCATTGAAAGAGCTCATTTACGGACAAACATTATCGTACACAGAATATAGAATACAAAATAGCATTATTTTCAGACATTATATATCTGGAAAATCCTAAAACTGGCTGGGAGACGAGGAAAAGACCACTTCTTTCGACCCAAATCTTTGTATTAGTAAAAAAATCTCAAGCAAATATCTGCACATGTTAACAGATTTAGTATCAGTTTAGGGAAGTCGGTTATGACAAAACCTGTGAGACAACTCCACTCGGATTCACTCCGAGGGAGAAGTTGTATCGGAGTGATAACTCCGAAGTGATAACTCCGGAGTGTGCTACCCATCTCTAGTGCACATCACAAGCAACAGTTTTTTCTGTAAGCCGAGTGTTGCCTTGATTTAACACTATAATTCCCTATCCCGAGGTGGTTTCTGGTCAACCATCAACCATCAACCATCTTCGTCGATCGTCCGTCAATATACCATGATTACGTAAAGATCAGTAACAGTCCACTGAACTAAGAATTATTCGCCACGCTCAACGAATGTGAGATTCTCCATATAATACACTTCGCGCTATATTTATATAAATCGTTGGAATATTTAAATTGCCTCATTTTGCATGTAAAATGAATGCCTATCAAATTGTTTTTAACAATCTAAGTGCTTTTGGATGAGCAGTCAATCGTTTAAAAATGTTCCCACAAAATGCCTATCGGAACCAGAAATTACATTTTGATGAAGCGAGAAAGCGTAGGAAAGAATTTTGATAACAGATAATAGTAATCGGTTATAATTAATAAGACATAAATCAAACTTATTTTATAAACAATTAGCTGTT
>NW_020539725.1:66496556-66554517 GCF_003426905.1 Ctenocephalides felis
TTTAAAATCCAATTGACAGCTCATCACTGCATACACAACTAGCGCGACCGGCGGTTAAAATGTAAACAAAAAATTAATGGACGCGAATGACGCGATCTTTATTCGAGTGTGCTAAAATAAGTTGGATTACAGCGATTTGATTTGATTCGTTTTGCAATTTCAAGACGAAGTTAAGATGATTCTATTACAATGACAAATGACGCGTATTGCAAGATAAGCTTATGAATTTATTTTTTGTAATATTGTTGTTTGCACGGTTCGATGAAATACATGACTTCATGTATGAATTTCCCAGTAATCTGCGGCCACAATGTCACTGGCCGCTGACTGATGGGCGGACAGGCCTTATGAAAATGCAACTTTCCAATCCCTTATTTCCGTACAAACAAACACGACACCGAATTTATTGCTGGCAGGTGATTTCAATGATTTATTATCTGGCTTCCCAAGTCCTATGAGTGAAATTGCACCTGACGAATTGATACCGTCTTTTGCTAATTTTATACACGATTTAAGCAGCTTTTCATTCGAGGATACAGTCAGCGCTAATACTATCGCCATGGAGCACAGTTATTCTAGAGCTTGGAACTGGAGGCCAGAAACTAACACCTTCAAGCCTGCGAGAAATTTGCTAGTACACAGACCACCTGCTTGTCCTGGATGCCATGAAGAATCTGAAGATCCCTATATAGATGTAGATGGTCCTCTGAGTCCCCCGCCCCCATTACCTTATGATGTTGAGAAAGGTAGATTATCTATGAATGAAATCGAAAACAAAGTTGAATACATTACCAAGTCTGAAGATGATGAATGGGAAGATAAAATTGATCGTAAACATTGGAGTGCTAATGAGAGAGCTTATTTTGAACGGTTGAAGACTATTTTAAATGATGATTTGGTTGCAAGATTGACTGTACCAATATCGAAATGAACCGGTGCTCAGAAGATCAATAGTGGATCGATCAGTATTGAAATTCAGACGTGCTTTTAGTACCATAGGATGGGATATGAAAATTCTGCAGGGGATGCATAATGTGTTTATTGATCACTTGAACAAAAGACTGCTATCTGTTTATATAGACATTTTACAGGGTCTTAAAAGCAAATTACCTGTTCTTGTTGATAAATTAATGTTTAGTAGTATTTTTAGGAACGGTGCGTGTTATGAAGGACTTGTTGATTTACTGAAAAAGCCTTGGAATCCTTTAGATGATAACATTATTAATAGTAAAACTAAAAAGATACCAAATAATCCTATATTTTTTTGTGTGTCCAAGCTGTCCACAAGTTAACTCAATGCTACCAAGTCGATATCAACAATTAATGTCTTTTTAAGTGCCATTGCAACAGTTGAAAATGTGTCATTAAATCTAGGTTTCTCATCATCTCGGTTTACACTCACACAAGTAGTTGAACATATGCTGGCGACCTCCAGAACGCGGTTACAAGAAGTTAAATCCGAAAATCCGGATAGGCCTATTATACTTATAGGTTTTCATAGTGGAGCATCATTAGCATTCCAAATTGCACAAACTGAAATGGTCACTTGTATTGTATGCATTGGATTTGATATTCACACAGCGGAAGGTATGAGAGGAACTCCTGATGATATTATTTTAAATATTCCATGTCCTATTTTATTTATAATGGGGGAAAATTCTGCAAGATCACATCCTGAAGAAATTGAGAACTTACGAGAAAATATGAGTGCAGAAACTTCCCTTATTATTATTGGAAGTGCTGATGATTCTTTAAGATTGAGTTGTAATAAAAAGATTTATGAAGGTGTTACACAGCCTATGGTTGATAGATGTATTATTGATGAAATAGCAGATTATGTGACATCTATACTACTTAATCCGTATCCTGATGCCTCAAAGCAAAGAACGAGTTATATCACTAATTATAAACAATCCTCCATCAAAAACAATTTCGAACTAAAAAGATATCAAAACGTAGGTTTTCTAGTGGCAGTTATTGTGATAATGACCTTAATTTGAACCTCATCCTAAACGAGTTAGACCTGTAGGTCGCCAAGAGGATCATCATCAAAAAAAAATTAACCTACAAATGGATAGCACATTACATTATTCAAACCTTGGTAATATCACAGTGAGTTCCTTGGACGAGTCACCGGCTAATTGTAATAAGGTAACTATAATCGTCAGAATAATCATGTAAAACATCGTAATGCATTGAATGAGTTTAATGAAATGCAGCAACAAGATGTGATCGACAGCGGTAATGAGCATATTACCTGAAATATCATGATAGTCAAACGCCTAGAAAAGTTCTCACACCAATGAATGATACACTGGCAAGAAATGAATCATCTTTGGTTATTACAGATCCAAATCATCCTCCAAGAATAAAGACGTTTGATTCATCAAAGTATAAGTTGTCAACTTACAATGCAAGTTCTAATTCTAATAAACTTGTTTTGTCTGCGAATAATTTAAGTCAAAGATTCAAGGGTAATGCTAAGTTAGTCAAGATGTATTTGCCGCAAAGTTCTAATGTGTCCAAACCAGGAAAATCTTCAAATGCTTTGTGTACGAAGCCTTCAAATGACCAATTAGCTGGTACAAATATTTTAGATATCCCCATAGTTTTTGCAGATAACGACGGTTACATTAATGAACCTTAAAAGTGGAAGATAATACTTCCCCACAAGTGAGTACTACAAAAGTCAATAAAAAGCCTATTAAAATGATTGTTTAAACAAAAGTTCAAAACCTCATCTACATAATTTAGTTTAAAACAGTGATACAAAGTTATCGTCGGCGAGTCAAAAATCAAGTGCAAATAACAATAGTGATAATAAGTACCCTAAAATATTATTTAGACAGTCGCCTGTGCAGAACATTGTACGTTTAACACAACCCAGTCACAGCAAAGTGTATCTTCATCAATAGACTTCAAAAATGTGGATTTAGAAAGCAAACTTGTGGCGAATAAAGTATTAAAAACAATTCCACCTGCAGTTAACAAATAACACCAATCGGTGAGTCTGTGTCCCCTGCAATAGTGATATCAAAACAAAATACTGCTGACTGTCGGATCCAGAATGTCGGTGTATAAAAGTGGTGACAAGGACAATAACGATAAGACTACTGTAAAATTCTCCTATTATCTTTCGACCCGGTACACAAATCAAAGCTATACCAATGCTACAAGCCCAAAATATCTTAAATCGAAACTTTTCTATTAAGAAGAATCCAAAGTGTAACTTTAGCCCTGGACAAAAGGTGACCCTCCAACAGATCAGTTCCAAAGACAATAGTGACGCTTAATTACATATATACATTAATGCAAACTCATTTGTGTGTATAAATTGTATATATGATAAAATTGTCTGATGATATGAATTTTATATGTTAGTAAAGGAATTTAAAAACTATGTTAATTCATTCTTTGTTCAAGAATAAATGCTTCTTTTCCTAAGACTGTGGTATTAGTTATTGTTAAAGAAGTAAATTCATAATAGGAATCTATCTTCTAACTACCAATATCACTGTTTAAATTATGACCAATGTATCTTTGAATAATTTGCTAATACTATATCTAATCATTTAACAAACTCTTCATCGTGCAAAAAACACAATTTTATTATTTGTGAGACTAAAAAATGTATCTTTGAAATATTTATTTGCAGCCAAATAGTCGAAATAAAAAGCAAAAAATAATTATCTTTGCATTATGTACGTTTCGACACTATGTGTGTCATCATTTATTCAATATATTTAAAAAAATGTATTTTTTATTTCAAAAAATTAAAAAAATCTAAAATTTTATTAACTTCCCGTAGGGTAAGTTATAGTAATCGCAAGAAAATCCAAAATGAAAATTTTTATATATCTTTACGTTTCAGAGGTTTCTGAATATTTTGGCATACCTTAGAAAAAATGGATGTATGTGTGTGTACGTGTATTCGGATAAAAATTTTCGTCGACGATTTCGGGAACACGGATGAAGCTATTTCAATAATTCAAAAAACATTCGATTCGTATTGATAAGGAGACGTGCTGATTAGTTTTGCCGAAAACGGTAACTCAGTTTTTAAGAGAACGGAGCGTCCGATTTGAATAATTCAAAAAAACATTTTACTTGTATTAACAAGATGAACAACTGATCAAATTTTCATGAAGGCAGGTCCAGCGGTTTCGGAGATCTAGTAAAAAAAGTAAAAACTAGTGGGGCGCATGGCATCGTGCCTTAAGGCAAATTGCTGGAACTTCCCGTACTAATAATTATTTTCTTTTAAAATTATTAACATTTTTGAAAAAAAATTACTTGGAAAAAAATAGATTTTTGAGAAACTCTAAAATAATTGCATAGAGACGAAATATCGAAGCGCGTAAGCGCCGCGTCGCCGTCTAACGGATAAACATTGGTACGGAACCGATAGGAATGTAAACAAAATTTATACTTATTGTTAAAATCTCTATAAAATATCTGATAATTTGATGTGCATATGTCTAATGATCATTTTTGTCCGCCAAATGGCATTTTTTTTTACATTATTTTACTTTTTTTACTAGATCTCCGAAACCGCTAGACCTTCATGAAAATTTGATCAATTCTTCATCTTGTTAATACAAGTAAAATGTATTTTGAATGATTCAAATCGGACGCTCCGTTCTCTTAAAAACTGAGTTACCGTTTTTGGCACTTTTTGCCAAATATCTTCGGAACGGCTAGAGACCTGCCTTCGCCAAAAACTAATCAGCACGTCTTTTTATCAATACGAATCGAATGTTTTTTGAATTATTCAAATCGCTTCATCCGTGTTCCCGAAATCGTCGACGAAAATTTGTATCCGAACACACATACATCCATTTTTTCTAAGGTATGCCAAAATGTGCAGAAAACTTTGAAACGTAAAGATATATAAAAATTTTCATTTTCGAGTTTTTTGCGTTTACCATAACTTGCCCTACGGAAAGTTAAAAAATAATTATCTTTGCATTATGTACGTTTCGACAACTATGTGTGTCATCATTTATTTTTTATTTGAAAAAATTAAAAAAATCTAAAATTTTATTATCATTTTTCAAAAATACCTTAAGTTCTAAAAGTTTTTTTCTTTCAAAAATATCTCCAGTCTAGATGCTATTCACCCGTAGGTCTAGTTCTATACATATACTTCAGTTTAAATTTTAATATGATAAGTTTATTATTACCGGGACAGCGCGTACGCAGTCCCGACTACCAAAAATTACGCGCCCGAGTTATCCACATTAGGGACAATCGCAGGGGTCAGCCCGACCCAAAAGTGCAATGGAAGGGCCTCGCCCTGGGGGAACCGCCTTAGTGATCACGGTAGCCCCCACGCCAGGTAAGTATGCTCTACGGTCGAAAAATTGTTGCCTAACCGAGAACGGTCTATGTTTCGCAAGAAGTAGATAGTTGCTCGCCGAGCGTGAGCTTCGCGCAGACATCTGTTAGTAGGTAACATAACACTGGGGAGCGGTTCTACGATACAAGAATATAAGCGGAACTAGTGGGGCGCATGGCATCGTGCCTTAAGGGGGTATTCTACTGTAGAATTTTGAAAAAATCGAAAATTTTTTTTTCATATTTTCAAAGTTTAGTTATTCAAAAATATGTCATTAAAAGGATTTTTTAAAATTACTATTATTTCCTGAGTTATATTTCGTTTTAGTGACGTGGCCTCGGTTCGGGTCCGACCGAGTCTAAAAACTTTGAACGCGTTTTTCTCGGAACTACTTTTTTCGAGCTGGCGGTAAGGATATCTCGAGTTCTAATGAACCAATTTACTTCAAATTTGGAGAGGATCTTCTCTATACATCGCTTTATCGCATGGACCTTTCCCAAGACTATAACTTTTCATTTAGTATTTTTTACAAATTCGGAATTGTTAAAAAAAACATGAAAAAAAATTTTTTTTTCAAACTGCCGCCATTCAAACAAAAAATATTTTTTTAACTTATCCAAGGTTCATACGATAGCGGCATCTATAATAATTAAGAATCCATCTATTTTTTATGTTTTGGATCACCCGGAGGGTTGGAATCATGCACGCCAGGACACCCTCTTTTTTTTGAGCCCCCACTTTGACTGCTCATAACTTTGTGAATTTTAATTTTTTTTTTTAATAATTTTTTATGTAATAATAAAATATCAATAAACAAATGATAAAAAAAATCGATAGTAAAAATATTATTTGTTTCCTTTATACAGCGCTTCAAAAACCGGGCAAAATTCATGCTTCTACAGTAGAAACATTTTTGACCGCCAAATGACATTTTTTTTACATATTTTTATTGACAGTCCATAACCGCTGGACCTGCCTTCCCAAAAATTTAATCAGTTCTTCATTTCGTCAATACAAGTAAAGTAAAATGTTTTTTGAATTATTCAAATCGGAAGCTCCGTTCTCTTAAAAACTGAGTTACCGTTTTTGGCACTTTTTGCCCCGTATCTCCGAAACGGCTAGACCTGCCTTCGCCAAAAACTAATCAGCACGTCTCCTTATCAATACGAATCGAATGTTTTTTTAATTATTCAAATCGGTTGATCGGTGTTCCCGAAATCGTCAACAAAAATTTGTATCTAAAGTATTTGTATCAAAAGTTCAGATCTTCTACAATATGTCAAAATAAAGAAAAAAAAATTGTTTTCAAAAAAAAAAAATTATTAATTTTTTTTTTTAAATGTTTTTTTCATTAAAAAGTTATTTTTTGTCCAATTTATAGTTTCTCAAAAATCTTATTTTTTCAAAGTAATTTTTTTTCAAAAATGTTAATAGTTTTTAAAAAAATAATAGATTTGGTACGGGAAGTTCCAGCAATTTGCCTTTAGGCACGATGCCTTAATTGCCTTAAG
The DNA here is from genome assembly GCF_003426905.1 of Ctenocephalides felis. Classification (NCBI taxonomy): domain Eukaryota; kingdom Metazoa; phylum Arthropoda; class Insecta; order Siphonaptera; family Pulicidae; genus Ctenocephalides; species Ctenocephalides felis. The sequence continues at coordinate 66,503,406 of NW_020539725.1, forward strand.
ACAGAATTCCACTTACAGCTAGTTTAAAATTTGTCATCCTGACTATTCACAAGTATGACTAAGTGTATCTTTTATCTAAAAATAACCTTATCTTTATTTTATCTTCCTACTTTTTATTTTGTGCAATTAATTTACGAGATAATTGTAACTGATGTCTGTTTTATTATAAGATCGTTTTATAACATTATCACTACAATTATACTAATTGTGATATTGATAAAGGAAAAACTCGTATCATGTTATGTTATCATCTTACACTTAGATAATACATTTTATCATGGCGAAAATTTAAAAACCGTTAGGAAGATATAATATTTTGAAAATTGTGGTGATTATAGTTTTTGACGAAGATCAGCCGGGCCATTTCTTCGTAAAAAAGTTCATAATCTGACGATCGTCTTAAGGGGGCTTGATAATATACATATGAAAATATATGAAAATATATTATAATATATATATGAAAATATTAGTTTAAGAATTCGTTGAGAATATACAAAAATGTAAACATGATCTCGAAGGATTTTAGGGGGATGGAGGGGTCTAGTAAGATATCACGTGTATTTATTTTTTACCTAAATTAAAAAAAAAATCAAAAATTTTACGATATTTTCGTGAATTCGAGAAATTTTACTTAACTAAAAATACACGTGATATTTTGTGGAGGAAGGGTGATTAATTTTAAATGTCACAATGTATCACCAGGGGGTGTGTGGGGTCTAAAATTCTATTACCTGATTAATGGACGCCCCCTAAAATATTATAGTCCTAAATGATTGAACTATAAAAATCAAATAAAGTTTCGAACAATGATGATGTCGAAGTATCGGCAACTTGCCTTAAGGCAACATGTCACTAACACCCAGTTTATTATTATGTTTGTATTAACAAGTTTTTTACAATAACAAATCATGTCAGGCGAAACGCAGTGATCTGTTTTATTTTAGCAGAGATAATTATAGCAATTAGTTAAAATCTTGGCAACTTTATATACAAATTAATCTATAAGCAAACACGAATCTATAAAAATTAGAGACCAAACGGCACGTGTCATTACGTTTACAAAAATTAATTTTTGATAATATTTATAAGAATTAATTATCTGTATTCCCCATGTGATGGATCTAAATTGAAATAGATATAATCTGTGGGGTTTTTCAGATAGTGAAAGATATATGGGGAAATGTTTTTGGGCATTCATCCAATAATAAAAAATTTAATGAAGAATAACGTTTTTATTAAAATAGCCTACGTTTTGAATCCTGGTTTGACTCATCTTCTAATAAAATAAAAAATATTTGTAAAGGACACAGTTTTGTGTCCTTTGTTTTTGTGTCGGACCATGTTGAGCTCTTCAGATACAAAATGATTTTATTTTATTTATTTTATATACATACTTAGTTTTTGTTTTATAACTATGTGTACATAATAATTAGTACTTAGTCTCATTTTTGGAATTGTTTGATTTATATGCACTGAAGATGAGTTAAACCAAGGTTCGAAACGTATGCTATTCTAATAAAGGCTTCAATAAATTCTTTTCACTATTGAATGATGCCCAAAAATTTTATTTATATACATTCAGATATATAAGAGTAAAAAGGCAATAAATAATTATACTATTTATTTTGTACATTTCGACACTGTATGTGTGCCATCATTCAGCATATTTTAAACAAAATCACACCAGGAAAATCACAATACATAATATTAAAAAACATTGTTTCAAAGAAACACAACAATAAAATAAAATATTTAAACAAAAGTTAAACAAGAAAATTTGGATTCTTTTTCTTCTTCTTTTTAACTTTTATTTAAATATTTTATTTTATTGTTTTGTTTTTTCTGAAATGTTTTTTCATATTATGTTGTTTTTTTCTGGTGTGAATTTGTTTAAAATACGCTGAATGATGACACGCATGAAGTCGAAACGTACAAAATAAATAATGTAATTATTTGTTTTTTATTTCAACCAAAGGAAAAGTTTACTTTATCTTGATTAGTATTGCTAATTTTACGTTTTCTCGACATTTCAAGTCATTCTGAATCATTTCAAAGAAGTGTAAAATTTTTCATCTCGTTTTAGCAAAAGTCTTAACTAATGTTGAAGATTGAAAAACTGTTCTTCGTGTAGTCAAAATATAATTTGTAATATCGTGGAAATTCAGTCCAAAGTTATTTGAAAGCATTTTCTTTTTAATAATTTTGATTATTTCTGTGCGCAAAAATGTTGTGTATTAAAACTGATGTTCTTTTTAAAAATATAAATATATTAATTTGTATAAGAATACATACCTATATTTTTTACAATTTTATAAATAATTTGATATATATATATATATATATATATATATATATATATATGTATATATATATATATATATATATACATTTATATTTAATATTATATAATAGAGTTTGATTCTTCATAAAATTTTTGGTCAAAAACCAAGACCAAAAAAATATATCGGAAGTGTTAAAATAAATATGATCAACTAATATTTACAATAAAAATTTATGCATGTCTAGTGAATTAAATTTTGAATGTTTTACAAGATATACAATAAATAATTTATATGTACACATAAAAACTAATAATTGTATGACCAATGATATACTATATCATTTATGGAAGACACCTAAGCATGGTCCTGCTTTTGTGATAAGGCTACTTGTGGTGTTTCATATTGCCCCTTTTCCTTGCTCTCAAGAGTCTTTTGCAAAACACTTTTGTGTGTCCCCATTCTGTCCTTAAGGACAGTAAAGTACAAAATGCAATGTACAATGCAGCAACATAAGGCCATTATTGAAAAAACTTTAAAAGATAAAGCACCTCCAATGGATTTCATCAGAAATCCACCTATTAAACTGCCGATTGAAAATCCAAAACCATCATCCATACCTGCAACAATACCTTGAACGGTTGCTGAAGCTCCTTCTGGTGCCACTGCACTCGCATAGGCAACAATTGTTGTGTAGCACAATGCATAGGTTGGACCTTGCATGAAAAATTCAATCGGCAACACCCACCAGGGGTTAGATACGAATGATATGAGTCCCATACGTAAAGCGTAGCAGAAGAAACATATTGTTAAAGAATGACCATAACCGATTTTAGATAAAATTTTACCGGATATTAAAAAAAATAAAACCTCTCCTCCAAAAGATTCAGCAGCAATTGTTAAGCCTTCTAGTAACTTGATGTGCTGATGATAACCTGCTATTTCAGCTAACTCTTCCATGTACCAAAACAAATAATAAATTATAAAAGAATCCATTACCCCAGCCATTGTCGCGAAACAAATAAAAATAGCAATGTGTCTCTGTTTTAACAGTTTCCATACTTCACTCGTGATGCTGCTTGGAGTACTTAAATCAGGTAACCGTAGTTTCTTACAGCCTATTAAATCAAATAAAGTAAATGCCATCATTATAATAATTCCTGGTAAATAATCTTTGTACGGCTTTCCTTCTGAGTATTTGTCTATAGCAAAACCACTTAACAGGGCTGTAATGCCGTATCCAATGGTGCCCCAAACTCTCTGTTTCCCATATTTCATTTCACCACCATTTCCTAAAATATCGAAACATATAGCATCACTTATACAATTAGTAACATTAAATGCAATTGTTCCCAACGACATGAGAATAACAAACAACCAAACGTAGGTGTTCCATATAAAAAGTAGTCTTCGTGTACTATTTGTTCACAAACATATTTACAATTATAAGGCTTATCACACTTTTGAGTTTTGTTGACACAAATGTTGAAACTATTTTGATCGTGATATAAGGATGCATTAAATTTGTTCGTCAAATTATCAGGCTTGAGATCAGGACAAGAATAGTGGCATGACACATCTTGTAAAAGTGCACCAGCAGTATTAGTTTCATTACATATTCCTATCGGGCATTTACTTGCATTTATTTCTACAGTACCGTTTTGCCACAAACTAGTCAATTCTTCAGTCGGAGCAGGCAAAAAATACAGTAATCCAAAAGAAGTACACATTGTCACAATTAAACTTAAAAATATAAATTTTCTCAAACTTTTAAAATAATCAGCTAAGAATCCTACAACAGGTTTGGCAATCATAAATAATATTGGCAGAATTGATGTAACAATGCCCATAACTGCCGGTGAGACCCCCAATTGGCGTCCGAACACGTTCATTTGAGGTAGCAGGGGCCCCAAAGCAGCCATGAAGCAGAAGTAGTGGCCTTGATAGGCAAAAGTTTGTAGTTTACCTTCATCTTGTTAGTTAAATGTATGTAGACACCTGTTTGAATCCAATTGTCAGCTAATCATGATATTCCAATTATTGCACTATTCCCGCATTCCACCAAATTAATTTTTCACATCAATATAAAACTATAGTGTGGCCCAATATTACGTCAGTAATATCGAATTGGCAATTAAAAAGCGATTCTTATTTAACCTGTTCGGAAAGGTTAAGATAAGCATAATTAAACTGTTCATCAAAGGAGCAAACAATTGATTCAATGTCGCGTACAGATTAAATTTGATAAAGCCTTCTTCACAGATAAGATATATAATCTCCATGTCAACATTATCTAAATAATATGCAAACACGACGATGTACAAAAGGAAAAAGTCAATGTCGTTGATATTTGTCTACATTTTAGGAAGTTTATTTTGACATTAATAGACTTTAACGGTGGCGCCATCGAGGGTCGGAAATTCGTTGCGGAAATAATCGAAACTAGTTAAGAAATGATAACCAGAAAAACCGGATATAAAAAGAAAGCTGTTCCGTTTTAATTTCCTTTTTGAAATAATGGAAATATTGTTCAATTTATCATTTAATTCATATTTTATGGGTTATGTATTCCAATTCACTCAGAAATTATATTGTAGTTTAAATGCTAAAACAACGAAATAACATAAAAAACTAGTGGGCTTGGCAACGTGCCTCAGGGAAAGTTGCTGGAACTTCCGGTACCAGTAATTGAAAATTCCTAAAAACGGTAATTTTCTTAAAATTATTGAATGTTTAATTGTCAAATATTCATACAAAATGTGCAGGACATTTATTTACTATATAACTATATAAGTAAACTTTAAGCATTATAATTCTTGATGTAGAAACAAAATTTGTACTTATTTACAAAATCGATTTTACAAATAAGTACAAATTTTGTTGTGGAGATATCTTTATAAAATATCTGATAATTTGATGTGTACATATATGTCTGATGATCATTTTTGACTGCCAAATGGCATTTCTTCAACTTTTTTTTCATTTTTTGACCTGCCTTCTAAAAAAAGTAAAGTGTATTTTGAATCATTCAAATCGGATGCTCCATTCTCTCAAAAAGAGAATTGCCATTTTTGGAACTTTTTGCCCCGTAACTCTGTAACAGCTGGACCTGCTTTTTTAAACTTATCAGCACGTCTCCCCATTAATAACAATCAAATGTTTTTTGAATCATTCAAATCGGTTGATCCGTGCTTTCAAAATCGTCTACGAAAAATTGTATCCGCACATACAAACATATGTACATCCAAAAAACTATTGATTCATATACATTTATCGTAAATAAATACTGCAATATGATTCAAACCCTTGAATTTCCAGTCTCATATAAACTGATCTTTTAATTAATGCTATTAATGCTTCTTATCAACATTTGAGCAGATGATTATTTTATAAACAAGGCAATGACTTGTTATTAAAATAGATAAATTTATATATATATATATATATATATATTCAATATCAATTAATAAATACAAGATCATTGACTTCGGTAAAAAAACTCTTCAAAATGCAGTCTAAAATATATATGAAATATTTTAAAATAACTAATATAAACAGTTAAAAAGAAATGAGAAACTCAAGATTTTGCCAGAAAACCCAAATTGATAATTTTACGTTTTCACGTACGTTTTCAAGTCGTTCGACTCCAAAATTGTAAAAACAATGTGTTTTAGCCAAAATTTGAATTTTCTCAAAAACGGCTGAACCGATTTTAAACATTAAAAGGCAATCGATGTTTTTTTTTATAATTTATCTACCGGAATTTATCTAAAAAATTTAAAAAAAATTGTTTTCTTTACCAAAGACAACCACCAGCAAATGTAGCGAAGTTCACGTCTTTGATCTACAGTTCACTTTTCCGCCGCTTAAAACTTACAGCGCTATATGACACCTTCATAATTTGTTGTCATTCTTGTTCAGTGTGAAGAAAAAATCTCAAAAATGGCTGACGCAAGTGTAGATCCAGAAGTTATTAAATTTAGGGCCGAAAGAACGGCCAAATTGAGGCACCAGTTCTTGAAAGAAATGAACAATCCGCATCGCCATGCAGAAGGAGGTAGCCTTGTGAGTAGGACGTTATTTTTGCAATAGCAAAAAGTTAACCTAATTGTTATGTCATCTGTCATAGTAAAATACACTACAATTACAAAGGCATAATTTAATTAATAATAAAACTCCTAATACTTATGTACGCGTTTGCGATAATGAATTTGAATCTCAACTTTATAGTTTGAAAAAGCTATTCTAAAATATTTATAATAAACATTACCATTGTATCATCTTTGTTTTCGGTGTCCGTCTATGTCAATGCAAGTGTTAATTCCTTAAAACTTTTTGTGCCATGAAATTGAGCCAAGCGAGTGCATAAATCATTATTTCAATTAATTTGTGCATGCATTAAGTTTGAATTTAGACTTTATATGCTGAAAATATGTTGAGAAAATATTGTTTAATATTAATTTAAATTGATAAGTATTTCATTCGTCTAAAGATAGATAACAAAGTTGCATTAGTAAATGTTCATGTATACATGCCTTAAGTTTTTCAAGCTATCAATTCCTTTTACATTTTGATATCACAAAGAGTAGTTCTTTATCTATGATCATATATTTTTTATGATTTCCTCTTTTTCAGTTCGATCCTGCCATTCAAAGGTACATGTCCAAGAAAGTAACATACTGGGACAACTTTAAGCCAAATTTTAAATCAGCTAGAGCATTTATGCTTTACACTGTAATTCCTATTGCAGCCTTTGCTTACTTTTTAGACAAAGATAGATCCGCAAAAGAACACATGTACAGAACAGGACAAGTAGCTTATGCTGACCGAAGATTCAAATATCAATAAATGATATTTGGATTTCTTATGTACATAGTGCTTTAATTATATGAAATAAAATAGTAATTGAGATATTGATAAATTGCTGGTTTATTTTTTATAATTATAAGAAAAATAGTTAGGTTTATCTGTCTTCCAATTGTTTATCTCGTGCTATCACTGATTCATCAAATTTCACCATGTATGTTGTTCCATTGTGCCAGTGAGCTGAGACTTTTGCGGGCTGGAAAATTATTATATTATTTCTATAAATAACTAAAAATATTTCATGTTTGTGATTGTGATACATACAAATCCACTTTCGGTTAAAACTGCTTCTACAATTCCAGCTGTAAAAACAGCACAATTCAAGGATCCTTTATCTTTTGGAATGCTTATGAACTTATTAACTAAAGCCTCTCGTTCAATTATATAATACGTACGCTCATCATCATTGGCATGTTCCAATTTATCTGCTTCTTTACCAAATAAATTCTACAAGAGTAACATTATGACTAATTTGAACACCACAAGCATTGTTTAAATAGAATGTTTTAATACCTTCCAAAGGGTGGATTTTACAAATAATAGCATATTTAGTAGTTTAATTTCTCTTTTACAATTTCTTTCTCGAACAAAATATAAATCTATAAGGCGACTTCCAACATCCATCCCCAACTCTGATAGCCTAAAATATTCATAATTGAAAGTCTATAAAGCTATCTTTAAAAATTAAGCTGACAGAATAAAAATTTGTGTCTTTTGTAATAGTATCGCTTCATGATAAATAATTTTCAATGATATGTCTGAAAAATCTTACAATATTTAATTGTAATAAATATCTGAAAGAATTACATATAGTAAAGAAAGTAATTTAATTATCATTCCACAATTATTCCAGCAAATCCCTAGTTTTCATCAATAATAATTTTCATTCAAGATAAATAAATTAAGAGTTCTTAATAAATATTTGAAAAATATGATTTGACTTAATAAAATTATGTTTTGATACATGTTACATATATTTGGAGCCTTAGCAAGTAACACTAGAACGATAGATTTACTATTTCATAACATATTCCGTAATATTTGTGAGAGGAATACAAAGGACTGCCCCTATCCCCTTATTAAATTTAAATGCAAGTTAAGTCTACCGTTATCAATCTGTCGTTTTGTAGAATAAGATATTATAATTCAATTATATATATATATATATATATATATATATATATATATATATATTTCCACCTACTTGGTTTGAAGTTCTGGCACAGTATAAACTCTATTTTGACTATATTGAACGACTTCTGAGAAAAGTAAAGCAAAACAGCTTAACGAAACTTCACCTCTTCCTCTACTCAGAGACTTATCCAAAACACTGTTTCTTATACGAGATGAAGTAATATTTAGTGACATTTTGTTGATATAACCTGGAAAAAAATCACAACTTAATTTTAACTGGGAATGAGATTTCTTTCATTAATCATTTGTACTACATTTATAATATATTGTAATAATAGGAGAAAATAATCTGATGATTTTATATTTAACATTAAATTGAAGAGGTATACACAAAGATTTAATGCAAGTTAGCACAAAATATTTATGTTCAACTAGATACCAAGAAATAAGTCCTTTATATTAACTTACCTAATCAATACACCATTTGATAAAATAAAATACTATAGCACTATTTATATTCAATATAAATTCAAACAAACTTAATTTTCAACTTTCGAGTTGCACAGTTGACATTTTTGTGTTAAAGAATTTTGACGTTTACAAAAATGAGCAGCCATTTATAATTCAAAAGTCAATGATTTTGATTTTGATTTTCCAAATTAACGTGTGAACTAAATTCGTAGTATTTTACATTTATTTTAAATAACACAATAAGTACAAAATACAATTAATACGTATTACTGAAGATGATAAATGTTATTTTAAAATGACATGTTGACGTTTTCGAATGTTGCCGCCATCTATGAAAAGAAGTGACAGATCACGTTATTATAGGTTATGTTATTACTTCAATTGTGCAAATATTTCACAAGTAATTGTTATTTGTAAATAAATTAATTGTTATAAATATTTACGTTGTTATTACAAGTGCAGTGTGTTATATTATTATTTCCTTGTGTAAATAATGTATTTTTAATAATTGATAAAATAATTAGTCTTGTTATATCTAGGTATTCAATATGAATCGTTTATCACTTTTTAAAAGATTCTCTTCAGCCCTAAATGGCTCAAATAAGATCATATTAGAACAATTATCCCACCGTGAAATTGTTCAAGTAAAAGGTCCAGAAGTAGCCCAATTCATGCAAGGCTTAATAACAAATGACATCAATCATCTCGCTGAAGGACATATGCCCAGTATGTATACAATGTTTTTAAATACCAGAGGCAGAGTTATGTACGATGGAATTGTGTACAGCACCCAAAACCCTGACACATACCTCATTGAATGTGATTCAGAAAGCGCTCAAATCCTTCAAAAACATTTGAAAATGTATAGAATAAGACGTAAAATAGATGTTGAAGCTCTTGGATCTGAATACAAAATATGGGTGCTATTTGATAAGACAAGTGTGAATGAATTATCAAAACCCTTAACAATTTTGCGACAGCAATTTGCATGCCCTTGTGCTGATCCAAAAGAACCTGTATCGAAACAACATGAATTTCATGTTGTCAGAGATCCAAGACTGGCAGCTTTAGGATTGAGATTTATAACACAAAAGAATTACAATAATAAAGATATTACAAAAATATTAGGGTTACCTGAAGATGCAACAAATAAACCTGAATGCACTTACCGTATGCATAGATATCGCTTAGGTATTGGAGAAGGATGCAAAGACTTACCTCCTGAGTCATGTTTCCCTTTAGAAGCCAATGGAGATTATTTACACGCTGTTAGTTTTAACAAAGGATGTTATCTTGGTCAAGAACTAACAGCTAGAACATATCACACCGGTGTAATCCGAAAGCGTCTAATGCCTTTGTACTTGGAAAATGAACTACCTGCAACAAATGTTAATGATGAGGCTATAAATATATCTAATGAAGCAAAAACACCAGTCGGTAAACTTCGAGGAGTAGATGGTACTAATGGATTGGCATTGCTTCGGATAGCTCCAGCACTTGCAGCTGAAAAATTAGATGTTAATGGTGTAGTTAGTAAAACACAGAAGCCGGAGTGGTGGCCGAAGGAGGGAAAGACTATATGACAGATAAGGAAATAATAACTGAACTGAATAATAATCGGTTGTATGTATAAAAAATTTATTTATTATAGAAAATATATAAATTGTTAATAATAGGTAACATTTAACTTATATTTTAAATATATAAAGTTTATAGACTATAGAAAGAATATAAATAAATGTTGATAAATATATAAATAAGCATATTATTCCTAAGCTCTAATAAATAATTTAAGTTTATTATGAAATTGTGAGAAGTGTGATGATTTTATTCAAATGATACTCTGAACTAAAAATACTAAATACTCATTTAAACATTTAATGCATTGTTTTCAAATTAACATATATTGCAATTTAATAAAATAATAGTTTAATTCACAGATTCCATATACATAATACCTATATATATTAGTTCATTAAAAGCATTAATTTATTTACATCTTATGCCATTTAAGGGGGTATTCTACTGTAGAATTTTGAAAAAATCGAAAAAAATTTTTTTTAATTTTTTCAAAGTTTAGTTATTCAAAAATATTCCATTAAAAGGATTTTTCAAAATTACTATTATTTCCTGAGATATATCCGTTTTAGTGACATGGCCTCGGTTCGGGTCCGACTCGTCTCAAAACTTTGAACGCGTTTTTCTCGGAACTACTTTTTTCGAGCTGGCGGTAAGGATATCTCGAGTTCTAATGAACCGATTTACTTCAAATTTGGAGAGGATCTTCTCTATACATCGCTTTATCGCATGGACCTTTCCCAAAACTGTAACTTTTCATTTAGTATTTTAAAAAAATCGGAATTGTTAAAAAAAAACATGAAAAAAAATATTTTTTTTTAAAGCTGCCGCCACTCAAACAAAAAAATTTGTTTTAACTTATCCAAGGTTCATATGATAGCGGCATCTATAATAATTAAGAATCCATCTATTTTTTATGTTTCGGATCACCAGGAAGGTTGGAATCATGCACGCCAGGACACCCTGTTTTTTTTGAGCCCCCACTTTGACTGCTCATAACTTTGTGAATTCTAATTTTTTTCCTTTAATAATTTTTTTTATGTAATAATAAAATATCAATAAACAAATGATAAAAATATCGATAGTAAAAATATTATTTGTTTCCTTTATACAGCGCTTCAAAAACTGGGCTAAATTCATGCTTCTACAGTAGAATACCCCCTTAAGCATTTGCTTTGAATAATTAAATACTGATACTATTTTTTAAGGTTGAGGTTTTCATAATCCACAAATTTTTGTTCTTTATACAATTCCAAACTTCATATTATACAAATTAAATTCGTGTGAATCTACCTATTTATCTGGCAAGCTTGTACCTCATATTTATCAAATATAATAAATTGGTATTGTTACAAACATTATAAAGGATCCAATTGTTACCAGTCTGCATTCATATGAGTTGGTAGTACCGAATGCTTAAACTATCACTTTACAATATGATTTTTCAATGACTAAACTCAAATTTAGTCAACAAAGATCTGAATCCCTGAATGTTTTACATTTTCAAATTACACCTGTTCTTCGGTGGTATCAGCCAGCTGCTGCAGCAGACATCGCTGATAGCGCAGCACCTGCTTCTTTTCCCGAAGCCAGCGCTCGCGTTCTGACTCGAACTCGCAAATTCGAGTTGATAACTCGGCACGTAGCCTTTCAGATTCAGCACATTGGGAATCACTAAATGGAAATTATAGTCACAAAAAAAATAAATTCAGGTGATTTTATTCCAATTCTTACCCTGGGCATTCAAAAGTTTGTTTCGTGTCGTGCCGGAGACGCATTAGATCCAGTTCACGAGCTGAGAGGGCATTCTGTAAAAGAATAAATAAATATATCATAGACCCACAATTATTATACTCTATTTATAAGTATCAATTACCCTGGCTTCCTTTAATTGCTGTCGCAGCAGAGCAGCTTCTCCTCTTATCCTGCCCTGTTCCCACAAAGCCTCCTCCAGTTTATTCCTCAATGTGGCTGCTTGTTCGCATTCGTTACTTTTGCAAGTAATTCTGCTGCAGCTACTAGTCCAGAATTTATCACAGTCTTTTGGAGACTTGGTTAAGCAGGATTCTATTTTTGCGTTGTGGAATATCTCGCTGGATATCATGTTTTCTTTCGCATAGTTTTTTATATTTTCTATATTCTTCTCAGTGACACTCCTGGAAAAATGATAATAACTAGTAATGAAAGATTCGAGAAAATTTAAACGTTTTCAAATATATTATTACAAATACTGTAACTTTCATTATTGTAATCAAATGTAAATCATAAATCAATTTTTCTCCAGAACATTTACAATCGTCATTTATTTCGAATTCAATTTCAAAAAAAAAATAGTTGCCTAATTTGCACAAAATTGAAAAGGTGCTCCCATATAGTCACAGTCTAAACGCATTTGCCAATAATTCTGTACGACATTTTTCACTTATGCTGTGCTTAGCTTGGCGGCATTTTCACCCTTTTCAATAGTTTTTTTTCACAAAATTTGAAAAGTGGTCCAGTATATATAAACAGTCTAAACGCACTTGAGTAAACATTTGTACCAGAGTGGCGCTTAGACTGTGCTTAGCCTGGGTAATTTTTTGAATTTCTAATCCAAAATTATAAAAATATTTTATGGAAAATAAAAAAAGTGGAAAATTGCTCAAAAGCAATTGTTTTGTCAATACAAGCAGAAAGTTTTTTAGATCATTCAAATCGGACGCTTAGTTCACTCAAAAACTGATATTTTTTGTACATTTAGCTCTGTATCTTCGAAATGGCGGGACCTGTCTTTGCCAAAAACTAATCACCCCTTCTCCCAATCATTACAAATTGAATGTTTTTTAGATCATTCAAATCCGATACTCCGTTCTCTCAAAAACTCGATTTGTATTTTCTGCACTCTTTGATTCATATGTCTATAACGGCTGGACCTGCCTTTGCCAAAAACTAATCAGCACATCTCCCTATCAATAGGAATCGAATGTTTTTTAACCATTCAAATGGGTTGATCCGTGCGCCCGAAAACGTGTACGAAAAAATGCGGACATACAAAACACACACACATCCATTTTTTCTGAGGTATGCCAGTAAAAAGTTCAGAAACTTTCAAAAGGACGAGAAATGCAAAAATTTTCATTTTCGGTTTTCGGCCCATTACTACCCTACGGGAAGTTAATTAATATCGAGGAAAAAGCTAATAAATTTAAATAGATTTTTATTATTACCTGTCATATTTTTCCCCTGACTCCACTCCTCACTAATGAACTCCCCATCGCCATTAATATAAATCTTGCTACTCCTGCAAACTCTGCTTCCTGCAGCAGTCGCATCGTTTGTGTTATTATTCGACGCCCTGCTGCTGCCCACGCTGGCAACACTAATACCAGACGGAGTGGTCGACGTCAAGCCGCGCGCTCCTCTGGCGGTGGCGCTGAGATCGTTTGCCGAATTCTCGACACCGGAAGCGAATCCGGAATCTGATGGAGATGGCGTCAGAAGTGGCGGCGATGTCGTTGGCGGTTGGCGCTGGTGGTGAGGCGAGGGCTGGTTCTGCCAGGATACACTCCTGTCCAGTAAATTGTCATTAATCATAATCATAAAAATTTATTTCTTTTATTTTTTAAATATATAGCCCACAGATTTCTTCCAAGAGGACTCAAAAATACAATTATTTTACATATTGAACTAGCAAACCCGACGAACTCCGTTCCGCCACCAGATGGTTTTGTGAGAAAGATGAAGAAATTTTTTGTTTGTTTTATATTTGAAAAGGAAAAATTTGATTTTATTACACAACAGTAATGAATTTATTTCGATTACAAAAATGAAGTATTTTTTAGTTGAACTTCTCTAAGTAAATGAAAGTGAACCCGCAAATTATCCTTTTCATGGAAGTGATCTTTGGTAAACCACATTTTTTGTTTTTTGGTCTGACGTTAACACAAACAAAGCGGATGGATTTCCAACTCGTGAACAGGCAACGTATAACTGCCCATGTGAAAAACAATGATTTTCTAAATAATCTATTTGAAATTTATCCCGCAAACACTAAGCGATTGAGACTTGTTATTGCGAATGCAAGGCGAACTGAAAATTGCAATCGTTTGATGTCAAACGGAAGATCAGTCGGAATCATTGGTATGTCACCAAATCGCCAGCAATTTTTGATTGAATGGTGAAATTCAGTGCGTGTACATCATTATTCTTTGCGGCAAGAATTGCTCGTTGACTTAACCAAGCATAATTCTGATAATTCTCACTAATGTCATTACTCGAATTTTTAATTACGGTGCGTGAAGTTCCAGCGATTTGCATTAAGGCACCTCGCGTAGCTCGAGACCTTTCTAACGAATGCAAAATTGTCAAAATCGGTTCAGAAAATAGTTGGTAAGAATAAGAGGACAGGTTATCTCTATACCATTATTGCAAAGTTTAAATAAGAACATAATTGCACAGATAAATCGACGTGAGGCAAGAAAAGGAATACCAAATTCATTTACTAAAGTGTTGTGGTCAAAGCCACGTTCAGGGTAAACTTTATATGTTTTATAATAAAGATATTTCAGTAATTTTCGCTGAACCTTCTCTATTGCATCAAAGATGTTGATTTGGTATGGATACCAAATAATCGAACCATATTCTAATTTTGAACGTACAATAGAATAAAAGAACAAATAAACTTCTGCAAAGAAGAGCATTGTTAGAATTGAATTGTTTACAATTTTTCAGTATCAAACCTAAAGATTTATGTGCTCTATTACAAATATCATTTATATGATCCGCGAAAAACAAACCAGAATCAAAAGAACTCCTAAATCTGAAATTTTATTACATCTATCAATGCTGGTGTTAGAAATTTTATAATCAAAATGTATTGGAGCGCGAAAAACTAAGAATCTTGCACTTTGATATATTTAAATGTAATTTGTTATAGACACACCAAGAGTGGAAAGAGTCAAGTTGAGACTGTAATAATAAGCAGTCATCAATAGAATTTATTTTGAGATATAGTTTGAGATCATCTGCAAATAATAAATGTGGACAGCTAATAATATCAGATATGTCATTAATAAAAATAATAAATAGTAGTGGACCAAGAATGGATCCCTGAGTAACACCTGAACTGATATTTTCAATGTTGCTCAAGAATCCATAATCATATATTTCTCTTGTTATAAATCAAAACTTACGAATTACGTCCATTATGATGATGGTGTCTCATCATGGCAAGCGTATGATTTCTTCCCGTCTGATTCTGGTTATTCCTGGTGAACAGCCTTCTGTCTAACGAATTGTGAAGACCTGGAGTAATTATTCTTATCGAATTCGATTCGTTGTTGGATTGACATCTTTGTCCATTCGGTGTCGTCGAAATATCTAAAATAATTAATATGTGTAAGTGGCATTTTTCTTTAAGGCAAGTCGCATGAACTTTCCGAAATTGACTTAATTAATCGAAATTCATATTTAGCTATTTAGATATAATTTTTAACTACTTTGGTAAAATTTCATCAATATTTGAGAAAGATATTGGTAATATTTTAGTTGTAATAAAGTCGGAATGAAGTTAAAAGCAAATTTAAGTGGGACCAAGTTAGACTCTGATAAGCATCGAACAAGAATGCAATACGAACGTAGTTGAATTCAGTTAGAATCTAATAATATATAATCGGACAGTGCGAATAATCTGATTGTCAGTAGAATTTATTAAGAAGAATCTAACAAGATTATATAGGGTCCGGCACTCGAAGTGTAACCAATTGAAACAGCCATAAATTCAGTTTGGAAAATTACTTTTACTCGATTCAAAGTACAAAATATGTAAAAATAATTCAAAATTTAAAAACAATTCACTTTTGCTCAATATGACCACCTTTTGCTTTGACTATGGCCTTTAGACAATCCAAAAACAAACGCGACTTGCAGGTTTGGCCGAACGTGACTTGCAGGTCTTTTGACCCACTGACGGACAACGGTTTTTTTAGCGCCTCGAGACTGATGTACCCCTTAGTTCGGACCTTGCTCTCTAATGGCCCAAAAAGATTGCGGACGTTATGAAGTTCAGAACGTTGTTTTTCAGCCATTCTTGGTTCACTCGAGCTTTATGAGATGGTGCCGAGTCCTGTTGAAACGTCGATGGTCTGCAACCAAAATGTTTGTCTGCCCATGGCTTCAAAGCAACCTTCAGAATACTTTCCCGATAATATTTCGCATTTACATTGACGCCAGGCTCGATAAAAACGATTGGAGATCGCTCATCTGCGGTTACAGCGGCCCAAACCATTTTCTGTGGCGTATGCTGCCTCCTGGTGTCAAGTAAACCCTATCGTTTTGAGAGTTTACGAAATGCTCAACTGTAAAAATTTTCTCGTCGGAAAACACAATGTTCGGAAATTTACCACGTTCGGCCAGGTGCGATTCGTTTTTGGATCGTCTAAAGGTCATAGTCAAAGCAAAGGTGATCATATCGAGCAAAAAAGTGAATTGTTTTTAAATACCGTATTATTTTTACACATTTTGTACTTTGAATCGAGTAAAAGTAATTTTCCAAACTGAATTTATGGCTTTTTCAATTGGTTACACTTCGAGTGCCCGACCCTGTAGTATCTGGTAACTATGAATCTTATATTAACCTTGTAGGTACCTTATAAAAATCTAGTATTCACCTTATGATAATCTGGCCAGAACCTAACAAGCAACAAAAATCAACCCAGTCAGAATCTGAAAAGTTCATGGTAAGAATCTAATGGAAACTTACCAGGAATCTTATAAGAATAAGAATCTACGATCCATCTCACTAATCTCGTAAATATTAGATAAATAAAATTAATTAATCTATAAAGCTGCAATTTATCTATTTACCTGAAGAAAAAATGCTTAACTCCGCCGAACTGCTGCCAACCGGCGTATGGTATCTCCTATGTCCGCCAATAGTGTTAAAATGATTAATTCCTATCTGAACATTACTTCCCAATCTATTATTATTATGCAAGGATCTAGTGTTGTACGACGGGGTAGCAGCATTAAGGGTGCCCGATGAAAGGGCCGGAGCAGAAGCATACCGTTCGCCGTACCGAGACGCTACCAGGGACGCCATCTCGCCGTAGCCCTGCTGCTGCTGCTGCGACGGTCGCGGAGACGGAAACCCAGCTCGGTGGGCGACGGGTCGGCGCAAACCAGCCGGAAGGGTACCCTGGGGTAATAAAAATATTGTGTAAACGGCATTAAGAATTAATAGAAGATTGTTTAGTCTATACCTGTGGAGTACGCCGCTGTGTGGAAGTATCCTCGGAGGCGACGCGTAGACTTCATCCGTTGACTGTGCCGCAGGTGAAGCACGCTTAGGAGCAGCGCTGGCGGTCCCTGACGCCGTCATCGCTGCACGCAGCGGATTTGCAAACTGTGACTCATTTGACCTGCGGAGGAAAATAATATTGTAACAATTTGTAAGAATATCCCGAGACTAATTGGAATCAACAATGTCTACAAATTCATATAAAACAAACTGCATAACAATCACAGTAATGCCAAGTACACAGCAGGTACGTTTTCGCCAGAATTCGGTACTGAGTTGCTGTTGAATAAACGTCCGAATCGGTGCACATTCGAGATGGGCTAGGATTGGGTTAGGATTTGACTCCGCTTCAGAGAGAAGTTATATCCACTTAACAACTCCACAACTCCGGCACATTTTGAAACATAATACTTGACACAAATGTGTTCTCTAGTGTGTTGTCAACATAGCTAAGGATTTATTAAGACTTAGGAAATAGTTTACAATAGTTTCAAACATTTTTGTTTATTTTATTATAATAAACTTTTTGCATTTCAATATGCATACAAATCTCAAATTGACAAAAACTTGGTAATCAAAATCAATTTTGTAATTATTTTTGAAGAGAAACACAGAATTCTTTAAATATTATTATTTTCATATGAAAATAATGCAGTGAACATTATATATGAAATAAGAACAAATCTTTCATCGTATAATATTTTTCACAAAATAATAATACCTCACATTCTTTTGTCATTTCCTTTTCGAGAATTAATTATACATCAGGTAGTTTGATTAGCATACTATTACTTTTACACAAATATAAAATCATAATTGTGTAAGTTATAATATAATACTAAATATTTTTTAGCTGGTTGTATACCATTTACGGACAAACATTATCGAACACAGAATATAGAATACAAAATAGCATTATTTTGAGACATTATATATCTGGAAAGTCCTAAAACTGGCTGGGGAGACGAGAAAAAAAACACTTCTTTCGACCCAAATCTTTGTATTAGTAAAAAAATCTCAAGCAAATATCTGCACATGTTAACAGATTTAGTATCAGTTTAGGGAAGTCGTATATGACAAAACCTGTGAGACAACTTCACTCGGATTCACTCCGAGGGAGGAGTTGTATCGGAGTGATAACTCCGAAGTGATAACTCCGGAGTGTGCTACCCATCTCTAGTGCACATCACAAGCAACAGTTTTTTCTGTAAGCCGAGTGTTGCCTTGATTTAACACTATAATTCCCTATCCCGAGGTGGTTTCTGGTCAACCACCGACCATCAACCATCTTCGTCGATCGTCCGTCAATATACCATGATTACGTAAAGATCAGTAACAGTCCACTGAACTAAGAATTATTCGCCACGCTCCAACGATTGTGAGATTCTCCATATAATACACTTCGCGCTATATTTATATAAATCGTTGGAATATTTAAATTGCCTCATTGTTTTCATGTAAAATGAATGCTTATCAAATTGTTTTAACAATCTAAGTGCTTTTGGATGAGCAGTCCAATCGTTAAAAAATGTTCCCACACAAAATGCCTATCGGAACCAGAAATTACATTTTGATGAAGCGAGAAAGCGTAGGAAAGAATTTTGATAACAGATAATAGTAATCGGTTATAATTAATAAGACATAAATCATAACTTATTTTATAAACAATTAGCTGTTAACAATTTTTTCAAGAAATATTCATTCAGAAGTCATGTCACCGTGCTTTCTTTTTATTATTTGCACCAAAGAAATGTTTAATTACATACTAGACAGTATAGGTCGCGAGTACCAGAAACCGCTCTGGACAATCTGATATCATGCAACAGTGATGTCTATATTAACTGAACTATTTACGGTATCTGGAAATTAGACATAGTAGCACCAAGTTTTTGAAGTCAAACTTCTTTAGGCACGACTAGGGTGTAAATCCGTACAAATGCAACGGAAGTCCGTTACGCCCCAACTGTTCGTCATTCGCTCTTGATGAGATCATTTTTATACGAGTCGGGTGTATGTGAAATGTAAGTTTATTGATGAGAAATTATTTTTATATTATTCGTAGTTTCTATAAATCTTTGAAGTTATTAGAATGGAAAATATTTTTTAGGCAAAACAGATTATATCGCCAGCGAAAAAGTAAAAAAAAATACAAACAGTCAATGAATGTATGTTTATTTTAATTACATGAAGTTCTTCAAACACAATTATTACATGATGAGTGAAGTTGCGAAAACAATATTTGTTCAGGCGTTGTTTAACATAATCCACAGTATGAACAAATAATATAGAACTTAGTCCTAAATGCTAATTACAATGACTAACCGATCATGTCTTATTTGAAGCATGAGTTTAATTACATTATTGTTTTTAAATATTATACATATTTTTACCGCCATTATAAATATATAATTTATAATTTATCATTATATAAATATGTATAATGGTTGACACTAATAAATGTGTGCATCGCGAATGTTGCCATATTACTAATGGACATTATTCAAAATTGTTATATGATGAACTTATTTTGACTTAACTTAAAATTGCTACTTTGAACAGCGTGATCCTTACGCGTACTCTTTTTTTGCACGCGTCTCATATTTTAAATAAAATCCATCCCTAGATGGATGTAAGTTTCAAGTTAATATTTTTCTCGCAACAATAAACCTCAAGAATTCTTATATAGCTATGAGCTACAAAATAAGTCGTATTATTTTCTACATTTTCTGCTGCTCCTTTTGTGAGCATTCTCTTTCTTCGACATGGACTTTTTTTTCATATTTGCCGCCGCCGCCACCGACGCCGCCAACCGCGCTCTGTTCAATAATCCGCGATACCGTAAACTTTAAAGCAATTGCACCGGCGGAGTCGTAAGGTGAACAGGGAGGGACATAGGGAAAAAAACACGATACAGAGACACTAAGTATAAACTTAGAAGTTGGTGATGAAGAGAGTGATGTATAAACGGAATATGTTGGAAATCGGTTCAGCAGTTTTTCAGCAATATTTTTTTTCCTGGTGAAAACTTTACTCACGAATAGAAAAGAATTCGTGTGTGATTTACTAACTGCAGCCCTGTCCTTTCAATTCTAGAATATTGCTCTGCATATAACGGTCGGACGTAATATTCGAACCTTTCTCCGACCACGACGACCATGGGAACTAGGAACGCCGAACGACTACTAGGGATGGCTGCAGATTTCGTATGAAAGCCAATAAAACGAACGAAACAAATCAGACTGCAGATTTCACAATTACGAAATAACCATTTTCATACCCCGCAAAAATGGACGCACCCATTTGAAGTAATATATTAAACATTGGAGAATTTAAAAAAAATACTAATATTGCAACAATAACAGCAGATCCACAAAATGCAATGTAATTGGGTACTGTAAAATCAAACTTTGGGGTCAATAGGATAAAAAATTTGCAAAAAAATTAAAAAAAAACGACATGTTATCCGATCTAGTAATTGTTCTGCATAATAATTAAAATCTTATAATTTCTGTCGTTTTCTGACACTTTTTACCTAAAATGAGTTTTTTTGTAGAATACAGCAGAAATTTGGTAACATATGTTTAGATATTGAATTGAAAACATGATACACAGGGGCAATGGGGAGTAAATATGTTTGCAAATTACTGCCCAATGCCAGGAACCAGAATATGTTTGCGAATACCCAATGTCAGAAACCAGGATTTTAATTATCATGCAGAAGAATTATGGGATCGGTGATTTTGTCGTAGTTTAATTTTTTTCAATTTCTTGCCATTTGACCTTTAATTTGACTTTAGATTTGTGTCTAGCCACACAACCAATACAGACAACTTTTTTTGTGGACCTGTTTAATATTTACCAGATGTGCATGAAATGAATATTGGTGAAATATTGGTTTTATAACATTTACTTTACATTGTATACAAGAATATATACACATATGTATATTAAAAATACAGGAAACTGAAAACCGAAGCATAGGACCAAGAAACATGGAAGCAGAAGTTTGGAAAAGAAAGTGCACCAGGTATATAAAAAGTGTTTAATAGTAATGGGAATAATGAACAAGTGAGTGAATGGGTAAAAATCATTGATTGTGGTGCTCTCATCCCATGGACCTGCCTTCAGCAGACTATTTATTTTTTATAAAAATATGAATATCGATAAGTTTGTATTTAGAAATATTGCGCGGGTGACTCATAGAACACGCTCCAACAGAACAACAATGAACTGAACTGAACGAACGCGCAACAAATTCTCTATCCTTTTCCGACACAATCACTATATCTTGCTGCTCTTTCGCACAGCGTGAGAACTTTCATCTCGGCCATATGATCTGCGATATCGTTGTCTCGCTCGCTCCGCACGAGGCTCGTGCTCCGTCTCTTGTTCTCGTTAGTAGGTCTGGACAGATCCAGGCCTGATAAGACAATACATATATATATATGCATATATATATATATATATATATATATATATATATATATATATATGATTTAGTAGTTAATATATATGTATATATATATATATATACATACACACACACATCCATTTTTCTGAGGTACGCCAAAATGTTCAGAAACCTTCAAAACGTCGAGAAATGCAAAAATTTTCATTTCCAATTTTTGGCCCATCACTATAACTACCCTACGGAAAGTTAAAAAGTACTTACAATTAGTTAATCTTAGTGTTAAAATAAAAATTCTAATAATCCATGGTATCAGGATATGGTAATGCACTACACTATATAATATAAACATTAAATTTGTAATTAAACAATATTTCACAAAATACTAACTTTAAAAAAATCACAAGTGTGTAATATATGTGTTGTTCGTAAACTGGTTGAAGTCATAATGGAGGAAAAGATTTTTTAAAAATATTTTTACCAAGATTTTACACATGTGTGGAACGAATTGCGAATCCTTTGCGCGACGTTTTTATTGTTTTGTGAGAAATTTGGAAATACTATCTAAATAAGAGAGATTTGAGTCGCACAGCGGTGTTGAGTTCATTTCGCTTATTTATAGTCCTATTGTTATAAATAGTCAAAAAAGATCCTTCTATATTTCTTAGTTTGAATAAATTTAGTTCGAATTGTAGTACAGTCGGGCTAAAAAAGTCTATAAAGTATTAATGTGTTCCGCAAGCATAGTTTTAAATTGTCTGGGATTTTTTGAATTAACTTTTTGTACAGAATCTGAAAAGTTCATGGTAAGAATCTAATGGAAACTTACCAGGAATCTTATAAGAATAAGAATCTACCATCTATCTGACGAATCTCGTAAATATTAGATAAACTAGTTGGTGTTGGTATTTAGCCTTGAGGCAAGTTACATGAACTTCCCGATGTGTAAATAATCGACTTAATCAATGAAATATAAATTAATTTATGAGTGATTGAAAGTATTCTCAATGGATTTATTACACATAATTAACTCGAACGATCACGTTAACTCGGAGTATTCTCTAAAAGCAAGTTTTCAAAAATCAACAATTTTTATAATTGAACCAGTTTTCGTAGGACTTTAATGGTTTAGTATGTTCATGGACCAAGTACTCTATCGTTATACCAAGTAAATCGTCTAACTTTAATTTCAACAAAAAAACTACTCATTTTCTAAAACTTTGATGAATTTTTAAAATTAAACTACTTGTCGTAATTGCTATCTAAATATCAAAGATTTGAGTCGTGCAGAGTGTTGAGTTCATTTCGCTTATTTATAGTCCTATTGTTATAAATAGTCAAAAAAGATCCTTCTATATTTCTTAGTTTGAATAAATTTAGTTCGAATTGTAGTACAGTCGGGTTAAAAAAGTCTATAATGTATTAATGTGGTCCGCAAGCATAGTTTTAAATTGTCTAGGATTTTTTGAATTATATTGAATAAGTTCTGACTCGTTTCTCCTATGTGAATTAGAATATAGTCCAGACAATTTATTTGATAGACGAGAATTCTAAGTAGTTCGATGTTAAAAGGAATTTTGGTAAAAATAGTGCTAGTCGTTGTACTGAAATTGTTTACAAGTCGATTTCCCATTGTCATATTACACCACGGTGCCCGAAAATGGGCTATTTTCAATTGGAAACATATTTTTGATCTAAGTTAAAATTGATATCACTACTGCACGATATCAGGCTATCCAGAGCGGGGGACAAAGCGTTTTTTGACAGTTCGTGACTACCAACTCATACAAATATAGACCCCTAACATAGCACTACCATAACATTTCTATTTTATCCGAGAATTGGTCCCTTTAGCAAATCAGCTTGTCTGATGAAAACGTGTAATAATAATTATAACAATAATAGTAAAATGTTATTTACATATGTTGTTTTTTACATAAATGTTACATAATACGTATGTGTATATTTTGTTGTTTGTATTGTGTTTATATCAATTGTGTGTCGTGTTCGGTCGGTGTTAATGTGTCAATGGATTTTATGTCGGTAATAAAAATCAGTGATGGAAATATAGGTGGAAATTATGTCTTAGACGAAATCGAGGAAAAAATCAAACAACAGAAACAGAAAAGAATAAAACAATAATGCGTGTGTGGTCCATTGTTCGCGCGCTCTCACACATACCAGAACGATACATACAAGATACAATATACTATGAATATTCTTTTAATATAATATTATAGATATATATAAATACCAAAGTAAACCTACACACACAAACAAGACAAATCAAAAGCTATCCAATTTAGTATTACTATTTTTGCTCTCTTATTTTCCAACGACCACAAATTTGTATTAAAATCGACCACTTTGTAATAAATCGATAACAAAAAACATTGCAAGTATTTTTTTACCAATTCATTTAAAATCGAATATCGATTCCGCATTTATCGATCAAACGGCAATTGATCGATCGTCCGACCGATTAATCGTTTTGTAATATTTTCATTTGTTCATCTTCTTGCTCAGTTTTTTTTCCTTCGTAACCTGACAGGTTGTTAACCTATCGGCATGCGATGGATTTTGCTCATTGCGATAAAGTAGGTTTATATACTTCTGCAGAACTGGTGGCGGAATAAAAGGAGAGCCGAGGGAAAAAAATTAATAATAAATTAATATAATTTTAATATAAATATTAGGTTGTCAAATATCTCCCTTCCGCCTTTTTGTATTATAAACCAAGAGCAAAAAAGCGGAAGGGAGATATTTGACAACCTAATATATAGGTAGTACTTGAAATTGTTATCATTAAATATATTGTTTCTGCACGTTCGTTTCTTCATTCCTTTTTTTTAAGTACAATTTTAATACGAACCATCCGAACATTCTTAATAAAAAATGTTGGTCTTAGAAGATTTGCCTTAGAAAAAGTTAACTTTAGAAACAAAATCTATGTTTTTTTTATATATCCTATCAGTGTAAAAAAATGTAGCTTCTTTACAATATGTCAATTGATTATTTTAGAGATATATTGTGAACTTTCTCCAATATAGCAACAAGCTCAATCATAGCAATGCATCTTGTAAACAGAATCAATAACTTTATATAGGAGTTTTGTTTTATTTTTAACTATATAAAATTAAACACAATTCAAGCACCTTACAAAAATAAATGTTCTAAAAGTTGAAAAAGACCACTATAATTATGGTGAAAAAAAGTACTTTTATATCTATTAAGAAAATTGCGAGAAACTACAATTTCAGAATCATTCAAAGAAGAGTCAATATAATAGTGTTTTATCTTTACATTTTTTTATTGTTTTTAATTGTAGTGCAGTCGGGTTAAAAAAGTCCATTTTGTGTTTTGAAGTATCAATGTGGTCCGCAAGCATAATTTTAAATCGTCTGGGATTTTTTTAATTATATTGGCGTTGTAAACGTTTAATCAAATTCTGGCTCGTTTGTCCTAAGTAAATTAAATTACAGTCCAGACAATTTATTTGATGGACGAGATTTCCAATCTAATTTATTGTTTTTCTCTAAATATTTAGTATTAACAAATATTACCCTCAGTGCACCGATTAATAAAACATTTAATTTATATTTCTAATATAACAAATGTGAATGTAGTTTTTACATTCACTTTACATCGTGCAGTAAAAATGTGCAAATCATTTTATAACGTTAGAAACAATTAGATCGTGCATATTTTTTATAGCAGAGATTTTTTTATGCGGAATACACACACACACGCACAATCACAGACACTCATATATATAACAACGTTTTTAGGCATTCATCAAATTATTAAATAAATTATCAAAAATAAATTTAAAAGTTTAATCAGTCTAGCAAACGTTTCGAGCCTTAATTTGTTTCATCAACAACGATATTAAAGTAATACAAAATATTTGGAGTGAAGTTTCAGGTTCGATACCAGATCCGGACAGCTTGATGTCAAGCAGCAGTGACATCGTTTTTTTTTATAAGCAATTTTTGAAATAATAAATTCATCACACAGAGGTAGGACAACCATTTGGGTTGCCACGTCATTTAAGGAGTCTACACAACATTTCACAGAACTCGTCAAGTTCTCATTGTTGGTAAAAATTTGTTTATTAGTTGTAGATATTGGGGCAAATTTTCGGATTAAATAGAAATGTCATGTTACGGGTCTATATTCGTATGAGTTGGTAGTAACAAACTATCAAAAATCACATGAAACCTAACCTCCAAAGGCTCATATGTCAAATAGCAATTTCATCATAAGTGCAACTTTCTGTTGTCATACGTGAAGTTTTTTCAAAGTTAAAATTATAAGGTTCGTGCCATTTGGAGGTTAGCTTTTATGTGTAAAACACCTGATCGTAAAGATTATTGATCCTTAACATAACATTGTTATTTTATCCAAGAATTGTCCTCATGATGTTCTTATGATTTATTTCTATGAAATCGCTTTGAAGATGACTCGAATAGAGACGCGAAACGTCTGCAGGATTCATTAAAAAATGTCTTAACTCAGCTCAGGTTTTTAATTTGTTTTACTGATTGGGTAGATATATGAATTACCATGTGTGTGTGTATGTCCATTCATAGAGATGTAAAACTTTATATTATTCCATTCCTGTGCTTAATTTGCGTATCTTGTCGACATTACGTCATTTCTAGCGTTAGTTCGCGAATGACTAGAGTAGAAGAGCAAAAGAGCAAAAGAGATCTTCTTATGATCTTCTAGCGATCTTGGGAACAACATACATTGCTAAAGTTATAAATAAGATCTCTTCTGTTCATTCTGTTCAAGATCCGAGTTCAAGATCAAAGCGCTTGAACACTTTTTATATAACGCACAATTGCAGGGGATTGCAAACCTATAATAATAATAATAATAATAATAATAAATGGAGATGTCATACTTCCAGAAAGTGATATTTATGTTTAAGCAAGAAATTTCTTGTTTCCTAGACGTTTCAAAGCATTCTGAATCTGAACCTAAAGTATGTATGTGTATATGACCCGTTTTGGACATCTCTTATTAGATTCTTCTACACTTTTACCAGAATTTTATTAGATTATTACCACGGATATATTAGATTCTAATTGGATTCTCCTTGAATTTGAGCTAGATTTTTATAATATTCTTATAAAGTTTTTAACTTTTTAATTTATTAATATTATTTAATAAATTCTTAATAGAATTTAATTAGATTCTTACCAGAGACTTTTAGTTAAAATTAGATTTTAACTGGATTCTCATTAAATTTGAAATAGATTCTCCTAATATTTTTATGAAGTTCTTAACTTCTTTATTTATTATTTAATATTTACCTATTTTATAGATTCTTATCAGATTCTTGCTAAGTCCTTATTAGATTATCTCTGAATTTTTATTAGATTATCTCTGAATTTTTATTAGATTCTAACTGAAATCATAAAAAATTACAAAATAATAAAATAAACACTAACTCCACATGGATATTACTAAATTCTAACTTAATTCCAACTTGATTACAACTTCATTCCAACTTTAATATTACAATGAATAATTCACTTTGGGTAACGTGAATTTTCTAGACCTAATATTTCTCTAAATTTTCAAAAACTTAAAAAATTGATTAAAAAAAAATCAGATAAATAAATAAATTGGGTAGCAAATCTACAGTTTATAAAAAGTTTGTTCGATCATTACTGAGCGCCCGACTCACTAGGGATACTCGGTTCGAATCCTGGTACTGACAAAAAATTGAAAATAAGAACCCACCAAAAAATATTTTTTGAAAAACAAGTTTATAATTCAGATATGAGAAAATCTATTTTTCATTTAGGTTCGATCCTCCTGCTTAATTATGAACTATTGCGTGTTTTTTGTTCGTAACATTCTGCGGCAACTATGTATAGATCAACTACTATAGCAGATCGATCCGAATGCAAAAATAAAAAAAAGAAATATATTTATTATATATTATTTATTAACAACTATAAAAATGCCTAGAAACTGTTCCGATGTTATATATAAGATGTTTTCACGTAGATCTCTGGTCGTTGCGGTTGGTAGTAGGAATGATTGAATTATTTTAAAAATAGATACAAAAATAACTAGTTGTAAATAACATACAAATCAGCTCTACAAGTTTTCAACCAAATCATAAAAAAAATCAACAAATAATTACGAAGAAACGGCTCAGCAGATTTTTACTAGCTCTGTATACTTTTTTTGCTAATTGCGAATTCCATTATTTCTCGGGATATTCCAGCAATTTGTCTTATGCCATTTTTGATTTTTTTGATTTTACTACCAATACGGATTTAACCTATTTGACTCCTTTATTGTTTTATTCACATTTATTTATTTTATATTTTCTTCCATAAAAATGCAAAAATCGCGGATACAGAATTTTCACTTTTGCACAAAACTGGTTAATACAACTTGTTAACTTTCAGTTTTTTAGCGAAATTTATTTTTACAATAAATAACGGAATTCTGATTTTTTATATAAATTCATTATACGATAAGATTCCTTAGAAAAGAAAGTTTATAATTTATCGAAGCGCGGAGTGTTTGTTTATTTACGTTAATGAATTGAGTTTGATTAATTGGTTAATTAATTCAATGAAACGTGTTTTATTGAATTGATAAGAGAAAAATTAAAAACTACTATAATTTGCCTTATGAAAAATTACAAATTGGATAAATTGTGTGATTAAAAATTTGTAAATCAAAAATTAGATAATAAATTTTTATATAATTTACTTGTTCACTTGCAGTGCAAGTGTCTACCTGTCTAAATTTCAGTTTGGTCACGAAATGGTCGACAAAAATTGTATCCGTTTTAAACGGGGTATTACTACAATCTATTTTTTTTAACAAAATCTTACATTTGCAACATCGTTTTAATCTGTGCTTCCTTTCTCTTCCAACAAACGGAAGGATGTTCATATCACAGTTTTATACTTGATAATAATGACTTAGAATTTCCTCTACCAAAGGATTATAAAAAGAAACTGGTTTTGTCACTTGCAATTCATTAAAATATAAAACTTTAAATTCAAAAAACATGTGTTGTGAAATTTAAGGTCAAGAGCATAATTTCAGTCATGACATTGAACAGGAATTCCAGCAATTCTTCCATAAACCTATTAACTATGAACAAAAACTATTTTCAACTTTTTTCAGTCAATTATTTTCAATCCATTATAAACGCATTACAGAGAGATTTGTGTTGTTGGCGAATTATTATTACTCGATAATAATCGTTTTAATAATAAAATCAATGAAAAAACTATGTGCACGATTTTCGTTAGATGTAATTATCTAATAACAACGGTCAGTCAACCTGGAGGAAGCATAACGGGTTCTGTACCAACATATTTATAAACGATATTGAAAATGGCATGATAAAAAATTAATAGGCTTGAACAATATTTATTATAAAATAAAATATTTGTCTCAATTTCGTTTGCTTCTTTGCCATACCTGAATTCAACTTTTTTCCAGGGGACTGGTATTTTCCAGAATTCACTAGTTTTCGTCCCAGTTTCAACGATTTGTGAACCCTTTATTTGTTTATATTATTTTACTTTTTTTTTTTAAATTTTGTTTTTTTTTTCATTATTAACTTCTCCTAGGTTAAGGTTATTGTAATCGTCCAAAAATCAAAATTGAAATTTTTTGCATATCTTCACGTTTCAGAGGTTTCTGAAGATTTCGGCATACCTCAGAAAAAATGGATGTGTGTGTGTGTGAGTGTATGTATGGAAAAAACTTTTCGTCCACGTTTTCAATGGCTCAAAAAACATTCGATTTCTATCGATAGGGAGATGTGCTGATTAGTTTTTGGCAAAGGCAGGTCCAGCAGTTACGGAGATAAGGAGCAAAGAGTGCAGAAAATAGAAATCAAGCTTTTAAGAAAAGAGAGCATCCGATTTGAATAATCCAAAAAATTTTCAATTCGTAATGATGAGGAGAAGTGGTGATTAGATTTTGGTAAAGGCAGGTCTAGCCGTTAATTTCCAAAAAATATTTTGTTATTACTTAATTTTATTCTTCAAATATTTCATTGTGGTAAGGAAAGTTCCAGCAATTTGCCCCAAGGCACGATGCCATACACCACTACTAAGGTTAATATTTAGAAATTTTATAAAATCCAGTCCGGATTTAAAAAGAATAAATTTTGAATCTAACAACAATCTCGCAAGAATCTACTAATTAAGTAAGAAACTGATAAGAACCCACTAAGAATCTAATTAAATCTATTAGAATCCAATGGAAGTCTAGTTTAAATCTAGAATACAGTTTGAATCTAATAACATTCTAGAAAAAATAAGAATTCAGTTCAAACCTAATGATAAGAACCCAGTAACAAACTAATAAGAATTTAGTAAAAAAAATCATATGAATGTAGTAAAAATTTAATAAGAATCTAGTAAGTACCTCTAATCCAAAAAATACCCCTGTTAAAATCCAATAAGAATTTATAATTACATAATCCAATATGAATCTTACAACAATCCAGTTCGAATCTGATATAAAAAATTCTAATCAGCACCTAATTAGGTGTTATAAATTAATTTATATTTATATTTATTAATTTGTTATATCTTTAAGCAATTATAGAATTTTATAATTTTGTAAAATATTTTACAAATTTGTTAACTGAATGATGACACACATACAGTGTCGAAACGTACCATAATAAATATGTATTTTATTTATATTTATATGTTATTTATTCACTTCACGTAGGGTAAGTTATAGTAATTAAGGTATAGTAAAAAAAAATCGAAAATGTAATTTAGCGATTTATGAATATTTTGGCATACCTTAGATAAAATGGATGTATGTGTGTGTGGATATATATATATATATATATATATATATATATATATATATATATATTTATTTATATTATATTTGCATATATTTTTTCTATCCGCGACATAAAACTCTCAAGAGCACATTCCACTAATTAATTAACGTAATAAAAACATTCGCCAGCTCATTATATTTTTATCAAAACAGTTATTTCTTACATCATAGGAAAGAATTTAATTTTTTCCAGAACAATAGAATCATTATTACTAACTAATAATAATTAAACATATAATATAATAAAATGGAATTAATTCCGAAGCAAAATGCTACTACTTTAGCTAGAGTAGAGTTGCTCTAGGTGATTCCAATTGGATTCACGTGGGAAGCGAACTCTATTGTGTTCGATTTGCCAATTTAATTATTTAATTGCGAAAAATTAACAACAGTTATCTTCTTATTAAATCATAATGAATGGAGGCTGAATAATAAAAGGTGTGGTTGTTCGATTTGTTTAATTGGTAATTAAGGTCTGAGTGTGATCATCTATAGTTCAGAAGAGAAATAGATTCGATGATCGACAATTTTTTTTCAACGAACATTTTATGTTTTCACCAAAAATGCAATTTATTAATTTTTATGATTTTTTGGCATTTCAGACATTCAGAATCGTTGAGACCAATTTGGAAAAAGTTTTCGATTTTTAAATACATTTTTGACCGTTCGTCGACGTTTTCTCAAAAACGGCTGAACCGATTTTTAAAATTTCAAGGCCATTTGATGTAACTCAAAAAATACTTGCCAAAGAATTAAAGATAATAATGAATGAAGAATAAATATGGTTTTACAAAATTCTGCTCTGGTGTCTTGGCACGTAAAACTGAACAGCCTGCGGCTTCATCTCAATGCGGCCAGATTCTCTCACGCTTTTATGGAATTATCAATACATATTTATACAGCAAACATACATATTTGTACACACATACATAGAAATATACATACATACATACATATAATATATACAGGTGTAAACATAATCCCAAGTGTTTTGCTATTGACAAGAATTATTTATTTTATTATTAAGATTGCTTAATAATTTGCACATAAATGTATTATTTAGAAATAGTTATGTGTATGTCTAAGCATTCTCAAATAGATAATTAATTATCATTACTCGATTTCCATAACTTCACTTGCCAGAATGAGTGCTTGTAAATTCTAAAATGTTTTGAGAAAAAAGATTATTAATTTATTAAACGTATTATTCATGTATTAACTTCCCGTAGGGTAAGTTATAGTAATCGCAAAAAATAAAAATGAAAATTTTTGCATATCTTTACGTTTCAGCACTTCTGAACATTTTGGCATATCTTAGGAAAAATGTCTGTGTGTATGCGTGTGTGCGTGTGTATGTGTGTGTGCGGATACAAATTTTCGTCGACGATTTCGGGAACAAAATCAATCGATTTGAACAATACAAAAAACATTCGATTCCTATTGATAAGGGACGTGCTGATTAGTTTTTGGCAAAGGCAGGTCCAGCCGTTGCAGTGATACGGGACAAAAAGTGCCAAAAATGGCAATTCAATATTTGAGATAATGGAGCGTCCTGTTTCAATAATTCAAAAAACATTTTATTTGTATTGAGGAAATAAAGAACTGATTAAATTTTGGAGAAGACAGGTCCAGCCAGTTTCAGAGATTCAATGAAAAAAAAAATAAAAAAAGTAAAAGAAATGCCAATTGGCGTTCAAAAATGACTATTAGATATAAGCACATCAAATTGTCATATATTTTATAAAAATTTCAATAATAGGTACTTTTGTTTATATTTTTATGGATTCTGTACTAATGTTCATACATTCCAGAAGTTTCAGCAATTAAAAAAAAAACTAACTTTAAAGTTCATTTATTTTTGATATATTAAATATTTTCTATCTTTCAACCCTCTATGTATTAAGCTGGTGTTATCAGAGCTTCATGGATTCAAACTTATAAGCAATTAAAGGTCTAAAATGTAAATTTCATAATCCTCCCTCTAACCTCGATATTTTCACAAAAGATTCGCCAAAATGAAGTAATTTTGTTAAATGTGTCAAGAATTTTACACCTTACAAGACAAGTCATCATTCGGTGTTTATGAGACAACCAGGACGCACCCATGTGTACAACAAAATTTACAAAACAATAAATTCGTTTATTGTTTTAAATAAAGGTCATATTAAACACAATGTAAGTTATATGTGTAATGATGATACGTAATATTTCGACATATTGCTTGACATTTTGGGTAAATATAGAAATTACAAAATTGGTAATCGAACCTAGGACTTAAATAAAAAAGAGTGCGCGTATTACAATATAACAATTTTGAATAACGTTTATTTGTAATATGGTAACACTCGTGATGCACACATTTATTAGTGTCGTCAACCATTATACACATTTATATAATGATAAATTATAAATTATATATTCATAATAGCATTAAAAATATGTATAATATTTAAAAACAATAATGTAATTAAAGTCATACTTCAAATATGACATGATCGGTTTGTCATTGTAATTAGCATTTAGAAACAAATCTTCATTAGAGAAATGAAATAATTGCTGATTAATGAATTCTATATTCTATTCGTTCACACAGTGGATTATGTTAAACAACGCCTAAACAAATATTGTTTTCGCAACTCCACACATCATGTAATAATTGTGTTTGAATAACTTCATGTAATTAAAATTTACATACATTCATTGACTGCTTGTATTTTTTTTACTTTTTCGCTGACGATATAATTTCATTCTTTGAACAGCTGTAATATCTGTCTTACCTATTTTTTTTCATTTTAATAACTTCAAAGATTTATAGAAACTACGAATAATATAGAAATAATTTCTAATCAATAAACTTACGTTTAGTACCCGGCGAAAATGTTTAATTTGTTTTATTATTTTCAAGGAACAGGGTAAAATATTCTTCTGATTCAGGTATTTTCATTCAATCAAGATTTATACTACGATGTAATATAAAATGCTTATTTATTTATGCCGATTACCTTGTTGATATCGGTACGCAAACAACGTTGATGCCGGTACGCATATAATGACAGATCTCTATTCACATACACGACGACTAATCACAATCGACCCGTATAGAAATACTATCATCGAGAGCAAATGACGAATCATTGG
The DNA here is from genome assembly GCF_003426905.1 of Ctenocephalides felis. Lineage (NCBI taxonomy): Eukaryota > Metazoa > Arthropoda > Insecta > Siphonaptera > Pulicidae > Ctenocephalides > Ctenocephalides felis. The sequence goes on from NW_020539725.1 coordinate 66,537,415, forward strand.
CACTCGACTCTTATCTTATCGACTTTTATCTGCCGTAACGCACTTCCGTTGCATTTGTACGGATTTACACCCTAGTCGCGCCTAAAGAAGTTTTACTTAAAAAATGTGGAAGTCATGTCTCCAGTGAAGACTCTTCAGTTTTGCGTTTTGTTATAAATGCCAAAATAAACTTTTCAAAGAAAAGTCTGATATCAAAGTGTGTAATATGCAATATGTATACTAGTTGAAAGTGGCATCTTGCCTGAAGGCAAGTTGCATGAACTTGTCATGACTAAGTCATGAAGGCAAGTTGCATGACTTATTTGAAATCAACCTTATTTGAAAATTAGATATTTAGATAAAATTCATCATTAAAATTAACAATAATATTTTTTTAAAGAAAAATGTCGACAAAAAGTCAAAAATCGGCTTACACACACACATGCTTTTTGCAAATTTGGTCCCATTCGATTCAGAATGACTTGGAACGTCGAGAAAACGTAAAATTAGCTAATCGGAATTTTTAAGCAAAAAACTCCCGAACTTTTCCTTCGGGAAGTTAATAAAATTTTCAACTTGCAAAGAATAAATGTTCGATATCAAATTGCTTAAAATGATTTTATAAAATATAAAGAAAGTTACTAGTGATAAAAACTAGATTTTAGATTCTATTCAAATAAAGAAATAAAATAAAACTGTTTCTATGATTACTCTAGTACTATTAATAACCTTATTAGCCTAGTTCGAGAACGGAAAAAAAGGGCAAAAAGATGGCAATGATACCAGCGGCGGCGGCGGCGCAACATAATAAATAACTAGATAATCGGCCGAGAAGAGACGGACGATTGGCCGATCGAGCGCTCATAACACACTTCCGATCAGAATGTTCCGGAACTGACCTATCCGGTCCGGTGCAGTCCCCGTGGATTTAATTTTGTTATTTATTCGATTTTTTTATTCAGTATTCAGAGTTCATAGTAATACATGAATACATCTACATTTTATACATTTATATAAACGATTATTAACGCGTTTGCGGACGTGAATGCTATAGCATTCGTTTTCATTGTAATGCAGAATAACATGGATGCTATAACAACAGAATGTTAAAATCAATAATTTTGAATTTAATTTTATACAAACTTACGTTTTTGTTATAATTATACCTGTCAAGGTAACACCTAACTGATTTTTTGGGCATTTTCGTATTGTCTTATCTTTACCTACGTGTGACTACACTTGGGACAAGCAAATGGCGTAAAATAGAAGCGCAATACTAGACGTGGATGCTATAGCATTCACGTCTAAAATATAATAATAGTATTTTCGTGTTATCGTATCTTTTCCCGTAGTCACTAATTTTCTTGTAGCATCCAAATTGCGGAAAATAGTAGCGCAATACTTGACGTGGATGCTATAGCATTCATCAAGTATGTAACTATTAGAATATAATAATAGTATTTTTGCATTTTCTTATCTTTTCCCGTAGTCACTGATTATCTTGGAGTATCGAAATTGCGGAAAATAGTAGCGCAATACTTGACGTGGATGCTATAGCATTTATCTAGTATATAAAGATCAAAATATGTGTTTATTTGTGCGTATTTCAAGAATTTACCAAAACTCTTCTTCTTCGATCACTCAGGTTGTTAGGTTATTATTTAACCTTTGTCGCTGTGGACTGTATTAAAAAACTGATTTAATTTTATATTCTGTATTTGTTGCAGTTCTAATCACAATAACTGATGTATTATTAAGTATTAATGAAGAAAAATATATTTATGCGTATAGGTTATTTACATGTGGTTAAGTCGGCTTCACTTTTAGAACAGAACGACTCGTTCCTTTAAAACACTCCGCTACCCCCCTCTACCAGGGGTAGCAACCATTCCGTATAAAGCTTAATGCCCTGAAGTTTTGTTAACTTTCATGGCCAATATAATAAACCGAAAAGACGTCCGAACATGCCGGCCGCCTTGAAAAGCTACAGCTTTTAAAAAGATAAACATAGCGATTTTGAACTAACATTAAGTATAAAAATTGTATAAAGATTTTACGAGTATAAAAATTGATTAACAATGTAATAATGATTTGCATGACAATCTAATCTAAAATTATTTAACTTATATTTCTTAATATTATATAAACTTAAGATATTTCATTATTGATTGGTAGAATGCACACTTTGTTTAGTGCCCTTTTTAATTCTCCATTGGGGCCCTTCAGTGTAACAACCCGTACGAGACCATCATTGCCTGGGTGTATGTCTGTAATCCGTCCAAGACGCCATTTTAATGGTGGTAGATTGTCATCTTTTATAAGCACCAGTTTGCCTATAAGATTATCTTGTTCCATTGGTCTTCTCCATTTGGTCCGTGATTGTAATTCTCCTAGATATTCCTTGTGCCATCTTGTCCAAAAATGCTGCCTTAGCTTTTCAAGATGCTGGAGTTTTGTTAGTCTGTTTTCTGGGATGTGGGAAAGTGAATTTTCTGGAAGTGATGTTAATGATCTGCCGATTAGGAAATGTGCTGGAGTTAGTGGATTGAGATCAGATGGATCAGAGGATAAGGGAGTTAACGGACGAGAATTCAAAATTGCTTCGATTTGTGTTAATAATGTATACATTGAATTGTAACATAGTTTTGTCTCGCGTAACACCCTACGAAGATGGTATTTTAAACTTTTTACTCCAGCTTCCCACAGTCCGCCGAAATGAGGAGATCTTGCTGGTATAAAATGCCAGCTAATATTTTGACTTATTAATTTACTTCTAATCTCTTCGTTAGATTCTAATAAAATTTATATAAATCTTTTAAATGATTGTTTGCTCCAACGAATGTTGTTGCATTGTCCGAAAATATATTACTAGGAAGACCTCTTCTAGCAATGAATCGTTTTAATGTTTGTAAAAAAGATTCTGTCGATAAATCGCAGACCAGATCCAAATGAATAGCCTTGGTGCACATGCAAATAAAAATACAAATATAAACCTTAATAAATTTGGTACCGCGTGTTATTCGATCTTTGATAATAAACGGTCCAGCATAATCAAGGCCGACATTGTTAAATGGAAAATCTTGATTAACTCTACTACTAGGCAAATTTCCCATTAGATAATCATTTGACGATGGTTTTGCTTTGAAACAAGTAACGCATTTCCGAATAATTTCTTTACAAGCGTTACGTCCAGAAATTGGCCAAAATCGTTCTCTAATACTTGCGAGAAGTTGTTGAGCACCACAGTGAAGTAATCGGTGATGCTCTTGGTGTAATATTAACGTAGTTAATTTATGTTTTGAGCATAATATTATAGGATTAATTTTATCAAATGAATAATTTGTGTTTCTTAATCGACCGCTTACTCGTATAATTTTCGAATTATCCATAAAAGGATTTAAACATAAAATTCTGCTCTCTTTACTGAGCGATTTAGAATTGACAAGTTTATTATAATCTAATTGGAAAGATTGTTTTTGTGCAATTACTATCAATACCTTAAAAGCTTGATCTAATTCTTGTGTTGTAAGTGGTCCAAACTTCCGTTTATACTTATCTTTTTTAAGTCTACAATTCGTAATAAATCTATTTACATATGCCATTGTTGATTGTAATTTTCGCAATGTCGAAAACCGAGAAAATAAATTAAATTCTACATTGGTGACTAATAAATTAATTGCTCTTGTTTTTGTATGTTTTTGTCATTAAAATTTAAATTATCTAAAGAATTCAAAATTGTAATATTTTGAGGCAGCATAAAGGTCATTTAAATAAAATCTATGTTAATTATGTTGTGTTGTAAGCAGAAGAATAAAATTTTATTTTATTTTGCCAATTGTTTAAGATAACGTATAGCTAAAAATGATCCAGGTGCTGTACCATATGTGACCGTATTTAATTCACAAGTTTTTGAATTATCTGTTGGAATTTGTCTACCGTTTTCATTAATTATTATTTGCCGATAAATTTTTGAAGTATCGCCTAATGAAGCATATATAGGCATTCTAAATCTTAACATTTTTGTAAATAAGTCATTTCGAATTGACGTTCCCGTATAATGAACATCACACATTGGCAAGGCGCTTGAAGACTTTCCCGAACTTTGAAAAACATCTCTCGTTTTTGTTTTTAAACTATATTTATTCCTTACTGTGCGATGTGGCAAGAAATATTGACTAATTGACTTAATATTAAAATTACTAACTTCAGACATATGTTTTAACTTACTATATGCATTAATAAAATTTACACAATTAATTTTTAATAAACTATTCTCTTGGAATTTATGTTTACGTGACATAAATCTTTGTATATGACGAGTTTTCAAATCTTCTAAATGTAATTTATTTTTAAAAGGATTTTTTTCTATAAATCTACCTGTAAAATCGCGTTTGAAATTTGTTATAAAACGATTTTCATAAAATGTTTCGTGTTTTGTTAACTTTTTATAATTGTTGTTTTTAATATCTTTTACTTCGGAAACCTTCTCTAATTGTTTATTAATATTATAATTATTCAATGCTAATAAATTTGTTGAATGTTTTGAATTTGTGCAATTCGGAGAAAACGACCCAACTAATATCCAACCTAATAAAGTTTTCTGTAAAATCGGTGCGTTATCACCTAATTTAATTCTACCTACAGATAAAAGTTTCCAAAACATATCTGCCCCTAAAAGTATATCTATATTCCGCGTCTTATTGTATTCCGGATCAGCTAAGAAAATATTTGTCGGAATTTTAAAATTGTTACCTATGGAAACTAATGGAAGTGGTTCTGTTATTTTTTCTAGCACTAAACAATTTATATTGGATTTAAATGAGTTATTTGTAGATTTAAAATTAATATTTGTTGAGAACCGAATATTGGTCTCTATCTGCCCGACGCCCATAACTGTGTAATTTGTTTTGTCTAGTTTTATACCTAGCCCTTTGCAGGTATCTGCCGTAATAAAATTACTTACGCTCGAGTTTTCTACTTTTATAACAGCTGTTGCTAAAATTACTTGTGACTGTAATTTTGTATTAATATTTTTTGTCGAATAATTAGCAACCGTCATATTTGAACCCGATGTGCTAGGAATTGTATTAGTCTCTTCAAAATGAACCAATGTATTATGTTTCATTTTGCATATTTTACACGGAAATGCCAAACAAACGTCTACCTTATGCCCTCGCTTGAAACAATTTATACATAAATTCAATACTTTGATTCTACTTATCCTATCTTTAATAGATAGCGCTTTAAATTGCTTGCAGTAATATAAAGAGTGATTTTCTTCACATAAATAGCAAGTTTGCCGCCCCGTTGACAGATAATTAATTGATGAATTATGATTATTATTTGTGCTCTTGTATTTTATGTGTTGAGCCAAAGATTTATTAATATTATTAGAAAAAGGTTTACTACTAATGTTTGTGGATAACTTTTCCAACATATCACATTTTTGTTTAATAAAATTATTAATATCTGTCAACGTCGGCTTTTCTTTGCTACAGGTAAAAGATTCCCAATCCCGTAACGTACGCGTATCGAATTTGTTCGTGAATATAAATATAATAATTGTGTCCCATTTATCTGTGGGTTCGCCTAATGACTCTAATGAGCGTAGATGCCTAGAAATCGTTTCTAATAACGTTCTTAATTCTGTATGAGATTCGCGACTACATTTCGGACTATCAAAAATTGCCTTTATGTGATTATGTATGATTAACCGTTTATTTTCAAACCTGTCTTTTAAAATTTGCCATGCTATATCATAATTAGAATCGGATGCCTCTATAGCTGCAATGCTATTTTTGGCATCTTTTTCTAATGATGATTTTAAATAATAAAATTTTTGAATTTTGCTTAAAGTATTGTCGCTATGCACCAAAGCGTTAAATGAATCATGAAATTCTAACCATTTATCGTAACTTCCATCAAACGTGGGAAGTTTAATTGTAGGCAATTTAATATTTTTGATATTTGTATACGAATCAATGCTAGACGGCCCTATTGTTTACTGATCGTCTTTACATTTTTTCGTGTCATTGAAATTTTGAATTATAAATTTTAATTTAGCTATTGTTCTATAATAATCATTTTCGAAAGATTCCTTATCGCCTTCTGATACACCCTCAATTAATTCAATTTCATATTGTATCGTTTCAAATTCATCAATAATTGGTAATATCTTTTCGAGTCTGGTATTTAATTCAATAATTATATTTTCATCTAGTATTGTGGAATCTAATGAATTTACAAAATTTTGCACTCGCGTCAATTTGGATTTAATAAATCCACGCTTCGCTTTAAGTTCCGCCATTTTGAATACAATATTAAACACAACCGAGCAATATGTGAAATTATTGGGATATTATGAAAGGAATGAAAAACAGACTTACTTGTAATACACGTGTGTAGATGTTGTAATTGTCCTCAGCCTTCGTTCCCTTGTTTGCTCTGGTCTGACCGCCACGTGGTTATAAAGTTTAGCCGCTTTGGAATGTTTTTTCTTCACAACACTTAGAAATTTGTTATCACTATTGTACTTTAATTAACTGCTTGTAATTCACGATCCGGCTCGAAGGACCAATATGTTTATTTGTGCGTATTTCAAGAATTTACCAAAACTCTTCTTCTTCGATCACTCAGGTTGTTAGGTTATTATTTAACCTTTGTCGCTGTGGACTGTATTAAAAAACTGATTTAATTTTATATTCTGTATTTGTTGCAGTTCTAATCACAATAACTGATGTATTATTAAGTATTAATGAAGAAAAATATATTTATGCGTATAGGTTATTTACATGTGGTTAAGTCGGCTTCACTTTTAGAACAGAACGACTCGTTCCTTTAAAACACTCCGCTACCCCCCTCTACCAGGGGTAGCAACCATTCCGTATAAAGCTTAATGCCCTGAAGTTTTGTTAACTTTCATGGCCAATATAATAAACCGAAAAGACGTCCGAACAATATGATAATAGTATTTTTGTATTATCCTATCTTTTCCCGTTGTCACTTGAGGCAAGCAAATGGCGTAAAATAGAAGGGCAATACTTGATGTGGATGCTATAGCATTCATATAGTATATAACGATTAAAATATGATAATAGTATTTTCGTATTTTTTATCTTTTCCCGTAGGCACTAATTACCTTGGGCAACAAATTGCATAACATTTGTGCGGGAAATAGAAGCGCAATACTTAACGTGGATGCTATAGCATTCACGACTAAAATATGATAATAGTATTTTCGTATTATCTTAACTTTTCCCGTAGTCCCGTAATAACTAACTGATTATTTAGATATTTTTGTATTATGTTGTTTTTCCCGTAGTCACTAATTACCTTGGAGCATCCAAATTGCGGAAAATAGAAGCGCAATACTTGACGTAGATGCTATAGCATTCATCTAGTTACTAGATTACTAGATACTATTATCTTAACTTTTCCCGTAGTCACTAATGAGTTGATGGACAAGCAAATTGCGTAAAATAGAAGGGAAATACTTGACGTGGATGCTATAGCATTCATCAAGTATATAACTATTAAAATATAATAATCTGACTACCCTTTTAAACGGCGTTTAATAGAATTTTAATAGAATAATAACCAATATAAAAATAAAGCGACTATTGTTGTTAAAACAAAAATTTTGAAAAATGATGAATATTTTAAAAATTATTAAACTCAATATTTAAAGACTATTCGCTATTCTCTCATAAACAATTATTGGATAAATTTTGCTAATTTATATCTAATTTCCTAAACATTTGAAAAATATTTAATAAACGTTTAGTAATGCAAAAAGATTTTAAAGTATGAAGAATAATTAATCTCAATATTTAAGTTCAACCTTCCAATTTAGTCAACAAAGGCCAATTTGTTAGTTTTTTCTGAAGCTTTTACGGTCCGCGAACGTGTTAACTTCTCGAAAGTTTGTTTTCATGAAAAAAACTATTATTTTTCAATTTTTTTTTATTTTCATCAAACTGCAACTGCCTAGAAGACATTCAGTAATTATTATGTCTAAAATAATAAATGAAATTTTAAAAAAATATTATATACAGCCAAATCTACATAATAGTCACAGGACTCTCATCATAAGGACCTTTCTTGTGAAAATAATAAGGAAATGTTAAAATTAGTTATCAGTGATCAGTTATACCTTGTATTTTGCTCATATTCGTAAGTTGTGAATATTCGAAATGATGCATGTTTGTATTATTTATATGAAGTGATTCGAGTTTTGAAGAAATGCATAAAATGGGTTAATAGTCGCCTCTCGAACAACTCGGAGAGCAGCATCTGTTTTGCATAAACGAATGCTGACAGAACATCAAAACATCAGAACAACACCACACCAACACACAACACAAATATCGAGATGGAAGTCGAGGAGAAATTATGGGGCCAACAAAATGCACTTCAAATCACTTCCAACTCGGAAGACTTTTTTCTTGTTATCCCATATAATCTTATGAATAATTAATATTCGACGACAGAGTCGCACCAGAGAAATCTCAACTAGTTGTAATTGTCATCTTGCCTTAAAGTAAGGATAAAAAATAATTAAAAATCAATAATAAATCTTCCTCTTGATATTACGTGGTGCACTAAATCAATGTTTAGTAAAACAAAATCGAGTACTCTTGTAATGTTGGTATTGGTACCAAAGTCGAACATCATCTTCCTCCAAGACTTTTGCAAATGAGTCGATCCCAATCGCTCTCACCCAGTTTCCTTCCTAGGAAACAATACCACAATCATCTGGCGTCTTCCTGCATTACATAAAGTACAAAATTAGAAATCTATTACCATTACGTTCATAATAGATGTAGAATAGTAGATTTATGAATCTATGGGCGAGAGCGAGTTGAATTTAATATTTCGTTTCACCTTCTAATGGAAGACAATTCCATTGTCATCGTTTCAGTACAACACAACAGTACAATAATACAATGATACAATAGGATACACTATTGTTGTGACCAAAATTAACTTTTACCGTTCCTATATTACGGACACGTGACGATAATCGGGCCACTCGCACTGTCAGGGAAAATCACTTCCAGGAGGAAATCAATTTTACCAAACTACTTTTTTATTGGCGATCCTAACCCAGGATTTTTCTTGAGATGGCAACCTAGCTCAAGCAGGTTAATTATGGTATTATTTTCTAGGAAGGAACCCAGATGAGAGTGATTGGAATCGACTCATCTGTAAAAGTTTTTCCTTCCTTAATGATGACCAATGTTCTGGTTTTAGATATCTAGTTATCTTTGTATAAGTATGGATAAAAACTGATGTTGGAATAGTTTCAAGAGTAGAGGATTTTGAAACAAATCTTAAATTTTTGGTTTTAAACAAAAATTCAAACACCATAAAAAAAATTACGATTCAGAGCAGTGTTCTTGACCATTCTTTGTAAAAACTCAAATCATTAGAAATTTTCTGTAATAATTTCAAAGTTAATTTAGAAATAAAATTAAATTATTATTTTAGAAGTTATTTTAGAAATAAAATGACTATCATAAATATATTCTCTACATCTGTAACTATTTACTATTCATCTGAACAATTCTTAATTCTTAATCAACTATTAAATTAAAGAAGTAGAGCCATAAAATAAATAGCTCAAGGCCATAAAAAACAATAGTCACTAAATATTTAACTATTTTTAATTAAGAACATTAATTTAAAAGTAGACCAATTTTTTTTTTGCAAAATTAATAAAAAGCAATATACCCATCGGGAAAAAATACTATAAAAATATCAATTTATATTTGGGTTGGTTCATTTATAAAGTCCATACCTCTGATCTATATTGTGTACCATGATTGATTCGTCATTAGAGTCCTTCATTATATTTGGTATTTTTGTTCATAAATATCATAATGTTTTACTGATTTTTTCCTTGAATTTTAATTGGAAAATAAAAAAGAGAAAAGAACTCTATGAATCTTATTCTATGATCCTGAATTTGATGTCGACATATACATTGACAGTTTATTAATCTAGTATAACATCGATAAAAAGCTCTTATTTTTATGCTGAAGACGTTTTATTAAGTTTATTCTAATTTCACCAATATAAATTGCGTTGCAGTCTTAAGAATTAATTTGATAAACCAAATTTCTAAGACTTTTGATGTTGATAGGAGCTTTTCTTCTAGTAAAATTTTTCTTTTAGTTATATTACATATTATGTTTCGCATAAAGATAATGTAGCGTTTTATTCACTCAAATTTTTTAGCCATAAAAATATTCGAGAGATTTTAAACCTCTTCAAATAGATTAGTACGAATATTGTAACTTTCATTATTAGTATTTTATAGACAAAATATAGGAGCTTATAAATTGGACGGTTGACTAAATAAACAAAATTTAATCAAGTGGAGTTAGAATTAAAGGACCTTATCTCATATTTCCAAAAAATATATAAACTGAATAACAAAGTCAAAATTATTTATTTCAAGGGTATAAGAGAGCTTTAGAATTTTAACTAGAATTAAAAATAAAATCCGAATCTTTTTCGACATTTAAACTATTTTTTTTTAATTTTGAAATCAAGAAAAAATTGTTAAGCCTTCCCCAAGAATTAATCGTTTCCTCATACTGCCAACTCAAAATGTTTTTTGAAGCATTCGAATCAAATGCTCTGTTTTCTCAAAAACAACGATTTTTTGCTATGCATATCCCAAATGGCTAGACCTGCTTTTGCCAAAAACTAATCAGCACGTCTCCTCATCAATACTGAACGAACGTTTTTTGAATCGTTCAAATCGCACGTTCCGTTTTCTCAAAAACTATAGTTTTTAACACTTTTTGCTGTGTATCTCCCAAACGGTTGGACCTGCCTTTGCCAAAAACTAATCAGCTGGTCATCCCATCAGAAGGAATCGAATGTTTATTGAATATACGTGGACGAACATTTGTATCCACACATACACACAAACATCAATTTTTTTCTAAGGGGGCGTCTATTAATCACGTGAGGTTTTTAGGGGAAGGGGGGGTTTGCCAAAAAATCACGAAATATCATGTGGGGGAGGAGGCGTCTAGCAATATATCACGTGTATTTATGTTATTTACTATTTTTTATAAAAAGTTCAAAAAAAAATTAAATTTTACAAATTCTTCACGTTACTAAAAATACACGTGATGTTTGCTGGGGGAGGGGGCGGGTTAATTTTGAATATCACGAAGTATAACCAAGGGGGAGGGGTGTCTAAAAATCCTTAAAAACTCGCTCACGTGATTAATGGATGCCCTCTAAAGTATTCCAAAATGTTCAGAAGCCTTCGAAACGTTAATTTATGCAAAACTAGCTGTAAGTGGAATTTTGTCTTAAGGCAATTAAGGCATCGTGCCTTAAGGCAAATTGCTGGAACTTCCCGTACCAAAAATTATTATTTTTTTTAAAACGATTAACATTTTTGAAAAAAAATTACTTTGAAAGAATAAGGTTTTTGAGAAACTATAAATTGGACAAAAAATAACTTTTTTTTAAAAAAAAAATTTTTTTTTGAAAAAATTTTTTTTTAAATTTTTTTTTTGAAAAAATTTTTTTTTTCTTTATTTTGACATATTGTAGAAGATCTGAACTTTTTTTCAAAGCAATCGTACTGCTTTAACTGCATAGGGACAAAATGTAAAGCGCGTAAGCGCCGCGTCGCTGTCTAACGCATAAGCATTGGTACGGAACCCATAGAAATGTTAACAAAATGTATACTTATTGTTAAAATCTCTATAAAATATCTGATAATTTGATGTGCATATGTCTAATGATCATTTTTGACCGCCAAATGGCTCATTTTTTTACTTTTTCCTCCATATCTCCGAAACCGCCAGACCTACCTTCATGAAAATTTTATCGATTCTTCATCTTGTCAATACAAGTGAAATGTTTTTTGAATTATTCAAATCGGACGCTCCGTTCTCTTAAAAACTGAGTTACCGTTTTCGGCACTTTTTGCCCCGTATCTTCGGAACGGCTAGACCTGCCTTTGCCAAAAACTAATCAGCACGTCTCCTTATCAATACGAATCGAATGTTTTTTGAATTATTCAAATCGGTTGATCCGTGTTCCCGAAATCGTCGACGAAAATTTGTATCCGCACATACATACACACACGTACATACATACATACATACATACATACATACATACATACACACACACACACACACACACATACATCCATTTTTTCTAAGGTATGCCAAAATGTTCAGAAACCTCTGAAACGTAAAGATATATAAAAATTTTCATTTTCGATTTTTTTGCGATTACTATAACTTGCCCTACGGGAAGTTAAAAATCATTTTCGATTTTTGTACGATTACCATAGCTTACCCTACGGGAAGTTAACAAAGAACTCACTTAAATAAAGCATGTGCATAGTAAAATAAATAATTCAACCTTCTATCATCGTTAGGATCTAAAATTGTATAACTGTCGTCCAGAATAAATGCAAAAATAACAATATACAAATACACAATACCAATGTATGTTATATTGCTTACCTTTTAGAACTCGATTTCTATCCAACTTGCAATCACAAAACCGAATCCATATTTCAATTATAACCCCACAATATCAAAATCTGTTCGCGAACATAACCTCACTTAACGCGTCTCACTCAAAACATAACTGACTACGAATACGAATATTTCTTCTTTTTTCGAATCACCTGTTCTTAAACGATGGACGAATCAAATTATTAATATTTGACGAGGAGCAGTTGTTTCCTCGGTGCGTCCGCGTACAATACTGATCGCCAGGAATGAGAATGAGAATGAGAAGAACCGACGGGAACGGGAATGGACACTAACAAACACACGTTAAACGTAACATACATAACCTAACTCTTTCTTTCTTGCTGGATAGAAAGAGTTTTGCGGGCGTTCCATTCTTTGTTGGGGGGATACATGGAGATAGAGGATGGAGGAGGAGAATGCGATAAAACTAGTTGTTGGCTTAAGGTAAGGTGACCATACATCCCGGATTGGCCGGGACAGTCCCGGATTTCCATCTTGTATCCCGGATTACTAAAAGCATGATTTGTACCGGATTTAGATCTTTTGTCCCGGATTTTCAAAATTAACAGATAAATTTACAAAAATTATGAAAACAAACGAACAAGTGCTGATTTTTTCACAATATTTTTGAATAGAATTGAATAGAATATTATACAAGGCTCAAAAGCGTGAAAAACATATAGATCCATATAAGATAAAATATCATAGATAAAAAAGAATAACATTTAATCAAATAATGAAGTTCTTACTAAAAGACTGCAATTATTATAAACAAAATTTATATAAAAAAAACTGTTATTATATACCCCCGTCCCGGATTAGCTTAACTAAAAATTGCCGTCCCGGTTTTGACTAACAAAAATGGGGAGAAAGGGTAATTTTAAATATCACCATGTATCACCAAGGGGGGGGGGATACAAAAATCCTTAAAAACTCGCTCACATGAATGGACACCCCTCTATCAAACATACTTATTGTAATATATGTAATTGTATAAAGTAAATTAATTTTGTTTAATACATTTCATTTTATCTATTTCGTGATAAAAAACGTATTTTACTTGAGTCAACTGTGATTAGTAGCTTCCTACAAAAACTTACATATGTCCGATATAGATTCTGGTTAGAATCATATAAGCGCGCGGTGAAATTTTAAACTTTAATGAATTTTTATATTTCAACCGCTTGTCGTAGGTCTATAATGTTTTAGTATGTTATTTTAGACTACGAAATATAACGTTATACAAAGTTTTATCAAAATCGACAAAAAAACACTTAATTGCGAAGAAAGGCCAGGCCGATCCTAACCAAAAATTAATTCGCACAATTTCTAACCAATGTCTTTAAAATCGATTGTGAGCTAAAACGCGAACAAATAATTTCACACTTTATTGCTAATTATAAAGAAACGGCTTGGCCGATCCTCGCCCAAAGCTGATAAACGCTAGTCCTTGTCAAGTTACATCGAATAGCTTTTAAGTTTTTAAACCGGTTCAGCCATTTTTGAGAGAATTAATTAAGAGTGGAAATCATAGAATGCTACAGCCTTCCACCATGAAGTAATGCCTAACGGGGTTTTCTGTAGGAACAAGAGGCAAGAAGATTTATAATGTATCTAACATACCCAGACAAAAGACCTAGTCTGGCAAAAGTATTTCCTTCGATATGCAAAAAAAACACATTATAAAATGTGTGCTGCCGACGTATATGAGAATAAGCCAAAATTTAGATAGCACATTATAAAATAACCATATGATAGTTATTGAAAGAGAAATCTAAATATTATACATCTCTCTTGTTCACTTTGGCTTTTTTACTTCTTTATCTTGTGCTTTGGCTTTTAAATCCCTGTAATTATTCTTTTCAAGCCAACTTTTTCCTACTTCAGAAATATGATCTCTACCGAGAATATCTACCTAGAAACCTCGATTCTGGAACAAATAATCTCCATGACCTCTTTCTTAATATAACTTTAATATCGCCCCTTGTTTAATTGTTTATAAAGTAATAACGGTTATTAAGGCACTATTTATTTTATTTTTCGTTAAATATATGTATGTTTGGTAAATGTCATTACCCAAAATTTGGGATAAAACCATATTCTCAAAATATTAAAAACATCCTCCTTTTCATTCAAAAAATCTAATTTTCTTATATCCCATTTTCATTTATCTTATTATTCTCCTGTGAGTGTCACCTTCCTGTTCAGATATGCCAGGTGCTCTAACACAGCCAAACGAAGAGACACCAACATGCGCAAATACCTAAATAAAAAAATGCCGTTTGTGCGGACTCACAAGCTGCGGCTGCGGCGGCGACGGCGGCATTCACCACTCACGATTGTGAATGGACCAACTACTACGACTACAATTCCTATTCCAATTCTAATATAGAACGAATAGTCCAGGAATCTAATTTGATTCAAACATTAAACATTATTGCCATGGGCGAGGGATTTAGCAAAAAACCTAGTAAAATATCACCCGCATTCGTTTTTTACCTGAATTTGAAAACATATCAACATTTTAACTTGATGTTAAGTGCGGTTGATGGATTATTTTAAAAATAACCAAGTATTTGCAAGGGGGTAGGAGGGATCTGAAAATCTCTGAAAATCGATCAGGTGACTAATGGAAGCAGACGACACCTAACATGTTTCATAAACTTGGTCGTTTTAGTCAGTTTTAATAAAGTGACATATTTTTTGCCCGAAATCCGGGACCGTCTAGAATGTGCGTGAGAGCGGGGGTTTTGGTGGGCTAAAAACGTATAACCACATTATTTCGGTTCAAATTTTCTAGTTGAAATATATTTAAAAAAATATCGTCAATCAAAAATCCGGGACAATCCGGGACAAAACACCTAAAACCGGGACAAATATTGCTTTCAGAAAAAACCGGGACGCAAGACGGAAAATCGGGACTGTCCCGGCCAATCCGGGACGTATGGTCACCTTAGTTTTAACGAACATTTCGAGAAACTGCTAAACAGATGCAAAGGCTCCTCAGGGGAAATTCAACACTTGTCTAGGACAACTAAATTTACTTGTACAAAATCATTACTGAATCATAAATTGCAATTTACACAAAGGTCAACATAAACATACTGCATACAGCTATGGGAAACAGCTTCAAATCAATCTTAAGAGAAAAAAATTAGATTAATTAGAAATTTTAGTGAGGGTTTATAAATGAACCACTTTTCGTAGGCCTATAATATTTTGGAACGTTAGACCATGAACTGTGAATAATCTTACAATCTTATACCTTTTTGCTAGTTATAGAGAAACAGCTAAAACTTTGCGGAATACATTTATATCTAATATTAGACCATAGAAGTTTAAATTTTTAAAACTCAACGGACAACAACAACCTCTTGAACCACTGGATAACTATTTTTCTAACCTCTTCTGGAGTAAACAAATGCAATTATTTTCCGAATAAAAAATAAAAACAATGTGATAATTATTAACATACCTTAACTAAAACTGAACAAAAAAGGTTGAGAATGTTTTTTGTATTTGATTGTGCAACTGCAGTACTGAGTTGATAGAAGTTTATTTTGGACATTTTATAGCTATATATTTTAGATATTTAGTATAATACAAATCTCCAAATAACTTTTTAAATTAGTGGAAAAATTCACAGATAGAATAAATAAATGTGTTTATATACATACTAGGTCATTATATACATCAACGAGTCTTGTTTAAAATATCGTGGTTTTTAGGTTATGTTGAAATGTTATCGTAACACCAGTGTTGGTGCAGACAAGGTGCATCCTGATGCTAAATGAAGAACAAAACTAAATAACAATTCCCAATTTAAGAAAATGTTTTCCACAGAACTTGGGAAAATAGAACATTATCGACGTTTAAATTTCTCCAAAATTGTTAGGTTATGTAAAAACTTTGTCCACAAAGACTCTGCTACTACACCAGAGATTGATACCATTTTCTCAAATGGGCGCAATTTAACTATATCAACTGGTAAATACGCTCGATTCTGCGATGGATCAGCTGTTGCCAAAATTGGTGATACTTCAGTTATGGTTACGGCTGTGTCAAAACCAAAGTCTCATAATGTTGGGAATTTTCTTCCACTTGTAGTTGATTACAAACAAAAATCAGCTGCTGCAGGCCGCATTCCTACGAATTTCTTAAGAAGAGAACTAGGTCCAACAGAAACTGATATATTAACATCGAGGTTAATAGATAGATGCCTCAGGCCGTTATTTCCACCTAACTATCTTAATGAAACCCAATTAGTTTGTAATTCGTTAGCTGTTGATTCAATATATAATGCTGATGTACCAGCTATTAATGCTGCTTCAGCTGCTCTGTCGTTAAGTGATATACCATGGAATGGACCAATTGGTGCTGTTAGGATCGGTTTAAAAGATTCCGAACTGATTGTAAATCCCACTAGAATTGAATTACAGAAATCGACATTGGATTTAATTGTATGCGCTACAAAACAGAATTTAGTTGTTATGTTGGAAGGCAAGGCTGATAATATTTTACAGCAGGACTTACTAAAGGCTGTCAAGTTTGGTACGAGAGAAGCTCAAGGAATTATTTCTTCCATAGAAAAATTACAAAA
>NW_020539725.1:66555517-66580495 GCF_003426905.1 Ctenocephalides felis
TCTTGCTCAGTTTTTTTCCTTCGTAACCTGACAGGTTTTAACCTATCGGCATGCGATGGATTTTGCTCATTGCGATAAAGTAGGTTATATACTTCTGCAGAACTGGGTGGGAAATAAAAGGAGAGCCGAGGGAAAAAAATTAATAATAAATTAATATAATTTTAATATAATATTAGGTTGTCAAATATCTCCCTTCCGCCTTTTTGTATTATAAACCAAGAGCAAAAAAGCGGAAGGGAGATATTTGAAAACCTAATATATAGGTAGTACTTGAAATTGTTATCATTAAATATATTGTTTCTGCACGTTCGTTTCTTCATTCCTTTTTTTAAGTACAATTTTAATACGAACCATCCGAACATTCTTAATAAAAAAGTTGGTCTTAGAAGATTTGCCTTAGAAAAAGTTAACTTAGAAACAAAATCTATGTTTTTTTTATATATCCTATCAGTGTAAAAAAATGGCTTCTTTACAATATGTCAATTGATTATTTTAGAGATATATTTGAACTTTCTCCAATATAGCAACAAGCTCAATCATAGCAATGCATCTTGTAAACAGAATCAATAACTTTATATAGGAGTTTTGTTTTATTTTTTAACTATATAAAATTAAACACAATTCAAGCACCTACAAAATAAATGTTCTAAAAGTTGAAAAAGACCACTATAATTATGGTGAAAAAAAGTACTTTTATATCTATTAAGAAAATTGCGAAAAACTACGATCTTAGAATCATTCAAACAAGAGTCAATATAATAGTGGTTTATCATTTACATTTTTTTTATTGTTTTTAATTGTAGTACAGTCGGGTTAAAAAATTCTATATTGTGTTTTGAAGTATTAATGTGGTCCGCAATCATAGTTTTAAATTGTCTGGGATTTTTTGAATTATTTTTGTGTTGTGAACGTTTAACCAAACTCTAGCTCGTTAGTCCTATGTAAATTATATTACAGAGCAGACAATTTAATTGATGGACGAGATTTCTAATCTAATTTATTGTTTTTCTCTAAATATTTAGTATTAACAAATATTACCCTCAGTGCACCGATTAATAAAACATTTAATTTATATTTCTAATATAACAAATGTGAATGTAGTTTTTACATTCACTTTACATCGTGCAGTAAAAATGTGCAAATCATTTTATAACGTTAGAAACAATTAGATCGTGCATATTTTTTATAGCAGAGATTTTTTTATGCGGAATACACACACACACACACAATCACAGACACTCATATATATATAACAACGTTTTTAAGCATTCATCAAATTATTAAATAAATTATCAAAAATCAATTTAAAAGTTTAATCAATCCAGCAAACGTTTCGAGCCTTAATTTGTTTCATCAACAACGGTGTTAAAGTAACAAATATTTGGAGTGAAGTTTCAGGTTCAGCTTGATGTCAAGCAGCAGTGACATCGGTTTTAGAACTCGTCAAGTTCTATTTGTTGTTAAAAATGTGTTTATTAGTTGTAGATATTGGGGCCAATTTTCGGATAAAATAGAAATGTCATGCTACTGGTCTGTAGTCGTATGAGTTTGCAGTAACAAACTGTCAAAAATCACATGAAACCTAACCTCCAAAAGGCTAACCTCCAAAGGCTCATATGTCAAATAGCAATTTCTCATAAATGCTGAAAAACTTTCTGTTGTCATACGTGAAGTTTTTTCAAAGTTAAAATTATAAGGTTCGTGCCATTTAGAGGTTAGCTTTTATGTGTAAAACACCTGATCGCAATGATTATTGATCCGTAACATAACATTGCTATTTTATCCGAGGATTGGCCTCAGGATGTTCTTATGATTTATTTTTATGATTGAAGATGTGCCGAATAGAGACGCGAAACGTCTGCAGGATTCATTAAAAAATATTTTAACTCAGCTCAGTTTTTTAATTTCTTTTACTGATTGGGTTGATATCTGAATTACCATGTGTGTGTGTATGTCTATTCATAGAGATGTAAAACTTTATATTATTCCATTCCTGTGCTTAATTTGCGTATCTTGTCGACATTACGTCATTTCTAGCGTTAGTTCGCGAATGACTAGAGTAGAAGAGCAAAAGAGCAGAAAAGATCTTCTTATGATCTTCTAGCGATCTTGGGAACATACATTGCGAAAGTTATAAATAAGAGCTCTTCTGTTCATTCTGTTCAAGATCCGAGTTCAAGATCAAAGCGCTTGAACACTTTTTATATAACGCACAATTGCAAGGGATTGCAAACCTATAATAATAATAATAATAATAATAATAATAATAATAAATGGAGATGTCATACTTCAGAAAGTGATATTTATGTTTAAGCAAGAAATTTCTTGTTTCCTAGAACGTTTCAAAGCATTCTGAATCTGAACCTAAAGTATGTATGTGTATATGACCCGTTTTGGACATCTCTTATTAGATTCTTCTACACTTTTACCAGAATTTTATTAGATTATTACCACGGATATATTAGATTCTAATTGGATTCTCCTTGAATTTGAGCTAGATTTTTATAATATTCTTATAAAGTTTTTAACTTTTTAATTTATTAATATTATTTAATAAATTCTTAATAGAATTTAATTAGATTCTTACCAGAGACTTTTAGTTAAAATTAGATTTTAACTGGATTCTCATTAAATTTGAAATAGATTCTCCTAATATTTTTATGAAGTTCTTAACTTCTTTATTTATTATTTAATATTTACCTATTTATAGATTCTTATCAGATTCTTGCTAAGTCCTTATTAGATTCTCTGAATTTTTATTAGATTATCTCTGAATTTTTATTAGATTCTAACTGAAATCATAAAAAATTACAAAATAATAAAATAAACACTACTCCACATGGATATTACTAAATTCTAACTTAATTCCAACTTGATTACAACTTCATTCCGACTCTATTAGAACTTTAATATTACAATGAATAATTCACTTTGGGTAACGTGAATTTTCTAGACCTAATATTTCTCTAAATTTTCAAAAACTTAAAAAATTGATTAAAAAAATCAGATAAATAAATAACTTGGGTAGCAAATCTACAGTTTATAAAAAGTTTGTTCGATCATTACTGAGCGCCCGACTCACTAGGGATACTCGGTTCGAATCCTGGTACTGACAAAAAATTGAAAATAAGAACCCACCAAAAATATTTTTTGAAAAACAAGTTTATAATTCAGATAATGAGAAAATCTATTTTTCATTTAGGTTCGAGCCTCCTGCTTAATTATGAACTATTGCGTGTTTTTTGTTCGTAACATTCTGCGGCAACTATGTATAGATCAACTACTATAGCAGATCGATCCGAATGCAAAAATAAAAAAAGAATATATTTATTATATATTATTTATTAACAACTATAAAAATGCCTAGAAACTGTTCCGATGTTATATATAAGATGTTTTCACGTAGATCTCTGGTCGTTGCGGTTGGTAGTAGGAATGATTGAATTATTTTAAAAATAGATACAAAAATAACTAGTTGTAAATAACATACAAATCAGCTCTACAAGTTTTCAACCAAATCGTAAAGAAAAATCAACGAATAATTACGAAGAAACGGCTCAGCAGATTTTTACTAGCTCTGTATACTTTTTTTTTTGCTAATTGCGAATTCCATTATTTCTCGGGATATTCCAGCAATTTGTCTTATGCCATTTTTGATTTTTTTGATTTTACTACCAATACGGATTTAACCTATTTATCTGACTCCTTTATTGTTTTATTCACATTTATTTATTTTATATTTTCTTCCATAAAAATGTAAAAATCGCGGATACAGAATTTTCACTTTTGCACAAAACTGGTTAATAATACAACTGGTTAACTTTCAGTTTTTTAGCGAAATTTATTTTTACAATAAATAACGGAATTCTGATTTTTTATATAAATTCATTATACGATAAGATTCCTTAGAAAAGAAAGTTTATAATTTATCGAAGCGCGGAGTGTTTGTTTATTTACGTTAATGAATTGAGTTTGATTAATTGGTTAATTAATTCAATGAAACGTGTTTTATTGAATTTATAAGAGAAAAATTAAAACTACTATAATTTGCCTTATGAAAAATTACAAATTGGATAAATTGTGTGATTAAAAATTTGTAAATCAAAAATTAGATAATCAATTTTTATATAATTTACTTGTTCACCTGCAAAAGTGTCTACCTGTCTAAATTTCAGTTTGGTCACGAAATGGTCGACAAAAATTGTATCCGTTTTAAACGGGGTATTACTACAATCTATTTTTTTTAACAAAATCTTACATTTGCAACATCGTTTTAATCTGTGCTTCCTTTCTCTTCCAACAAACGGAAGGATGTTCATATCACAGTTTTATACTTGATAATAATGACTTAGAATTTCCTCTACCAAAGGATTATAAAAAGAAACTGGTTTTGTCACTTGCAATTCATTAAAATATAAAACTTTAAATTCAAAAAACATGTGTTGTGAAATTTAAGGTCAAGAGCATAATTTCAGTCATGACATTGAACAGGAATTCCAGCAATTCTTCCATAAACCTATTAACTATGAACAAAAACTATTTTCAACTTTTTTCAGTCAATTATTTTCAATCCATTATAAACGCATTACAGAGAGATTTGTGTTGTTGGCGAATTATTATTACTCGATAATAATCGTTTTAATAATAAAATCAATGAAAAAACCATGTGCACGATTTTCGTTAGATGTAATTATCTAATAACAACGGTCAGTCAACCTGGAGGAAGCATAACGGGTTCTGTACCAACATATTTAAAGACGATATTAAAAATGGCATGATAAAAATTAATAGGCCTGGGCAATATTTATTATAAAATAAAATATTTGTCTCAATTTCGTTTGCTTCTTTGCCATACCTGAATTCAACTTTTTTTTCGCGCGATTGATATTTTGCAGAATTCAGTAGTTTTCGTCTCTGATTCAACAATTTGTGAACCCTTTATTTATTTATTTATAAGGTTTTAAAGAGAGTATCTATATAATGTTATTATTTTACTTCAAAATTTTGTTATTATTAACTTCCCGTAGGATAAGGTTATTGCAATCGTCGAAAAATTGAAATTGAAAATTTTTGCATATTCACGTTTCAGAGGTTTCTGAACATTCTGGCATACATTAGAAAAAATGAATGTGTGTGTGGATACAATTTTTCGTCCACGTTTCCTGGCGCACAGATCAACCGATTTAAATGGTTAAAAAAATATTCGATTCCTATTGATAGGGAGATGTGCTGATTAGTTTTTGGTAAAAGCAGGTCCAGCCGTTACGGAGATACGGAGCAAAGAATGCAGAAAATACAAATCGAGTTTTTGAGAGGACAGAGCATCCGATTTGAATGATCCAAAAAATATTCAATTCGTAATGATGAGGAGAAGAGGTGATTAGATTTTGGCAAAAGCAAGTCTAGCTGTTAATTTCCAAGAAATATTTTATTATTACTAAATTTTATTCTTTTAATATTTCATTATGGTAAGGGAAGCTCCAGCAATTTGCCCCAAAGTACGATGCCATACACCACTAGTTCCAATCGATGAGAATCCAATAACAATCTCGCTCGAAGTTGATACATATTTAGACTAGACCAAATATGACTAGAATCCAGTAAAAATCTAATAAAATCCATTCCGAATTTAATAAGAATCAATATTGAATCTAACAACAACCTAATAGCAAGAATCTAATAATTATGTAAGAAACTGATAAAACCATGTAGGAATCAAATAAAATCTAGTCAGAATCCAATAAGAGTCTAGCCCGAATTCAGAATCCAATTATAAAGAAATCTAGTAAAGACATACCGTCCGAATCCAATATAAATCTAGTAAGAAATCAAATAAGAACTCAGAATCTAATAAGAACAAAAAGAATCTTGTAAGAACTCGATTAGAACCTAATGATAATAACCCAGTAACAAACTAATAAAAATCTAGTAAAAATTATATGAATCTATTAAGAATTTACTAAGCATCTTTAATCTAAAAAATAACCCAATTACAATCCAATAAAAATTTAGTAAGTATATAATCCCTACAATAAACCAGTTCGAATCTAATTCAAAAGTCTAGTCAGCACCTAATTTATATTTATATTTATTAATTTATTGTATCTTTAAGCAATTATGTAATTTATAATTTTGTAAAAAATTTTACGAATTTGTCAACTGAATGATGACACACATACAGTGTCGAAACGTGCATAATAAATATGTAATTATTCATTCACTACACGCAGGGTAAATTATAGTAATTATAATAAAATCGAAATGAAATTTTAAGGTTTGAGAATATTTTGGCATACCTTAGAAAAGATGGGTGTATGTGTGCTTGTGTGGATACAATTTTATATATATATATATATATATATATATATATATAATGTTTCCATGTAATTTTTCTATCCTCAACACTCTCAAGAGCACATTCCACTAATTAATTAACGCAATAAAAACATTCGCCAGCTCATTATATTTTTATCAAAACAGTTATTTCTTACATCATAGGAAAGAATTTAATTTTTTCCAGAACAATAGAATCATTATTACTAACTAATAATAATTAAACATATAATATAATAAAATGGAATTAATTTCGAAGCAAAATGCTACTACTGTATCCTAGTAAGATGCTATAGGTGATTCCAATTGGATTCACGTGGGAAGCGAACTCTATTGTGTTCGATTTGCCAATTTAATTATTTAATTGCGAAAAATTAACAACAGTTATCTTCTTATTAAATCATAATGAATGGAGGCTGAAATAATAAAGGTGTCGGTTGTTCGATTTGTTTAATTGGTAATTAAGGTCTGAGTGTGATTCATCTATAGTTCAGAAGAGAAATAGATTCGATGATCGACAAATTTTTTTCAACGAAGCAGTTTATGTTTTCACCAAAAAATGCAATTTGTTAATTTTATGATTTTTTGGCATTTCACGACATTCAGAATCGTTTGAGACCAAATTTGGAAAAAGTTTTCGATTTTTACCATTTTTGACCGTTCGTCGACGTTTTCTCAAAAACGGCTGAACCGATTTTTAAAATTTCAAGGCCATTTGATGTAACTCAAAAAATACTTGCCAAAAGAATTAAAGATGACAATGAATGAACAAATGAAATTTTACAATACTGCTCTGGTGTCTTGGCACGTAAAACTGAACAGCCTGCGGCTTCATCTCAATGCGGCCAGATTCTCTCACGCTTTTATGGAATTATCAATACATATTTATACAGCAAACATACATATTTGTACACACATACATAGAAATATACATACATACATACATATAATATATACAGGTGTAAACATAATCCTAAGTGTTTTGCTATTGACAAGAATTATTTATTTTATTATTAAGATTGCTTAATAATTTGCACATAAATGTATTATTTAGAAATAGTTATGTATGTCTAAGCATTCTCAAATAGATAATTAATTATCATTACTCGATTTCCATAACTTCACATGCCAGAATGAGTGCTTGTAAATTCTAAAATGTTTTGAGAGAAAAGATTATTAATTTATTAAACGTATTAATAATTTATTAAACTTCCCATAGGGTAAGTTATAGTAATCGCAAAAAAATAAAAATGTAATTTTTTGCATATCTTTGCGTTTCAGCACTTCTGAACATTTCGGCATACCTTAGGAAAAATGTGTGTGTGTATGCGTGTGTGCAGGTGTATGAGTGTGTGCGGATACAAATTTTCGTCGACGATTTCGGGAACGAGAATCAATCGATTTGAACAATACAAAAAAACATTCGATTCCTATTGATAAGGAGACGTGCTGATTAGATTTTGGAAAAGCAGGTCCAGCTGTTTTGGAGATACGGGACAAAAAGGTGCCAAAATGGCAATTCAATTTTTGAGATAATGGAGCGTCCTGTTTCAATAATTTAAAAAACATTTTATTTGTATTGAGGAAATAAAGAACTGATTAAAGTTTGGAGAAGACAGGTCCAGCAGTTTCAGAGATCCAATGAAAAAAAAATAAAACAAGTAAAAGAAATGCCAATTGGCGTTCAAAAATGTCTATTAGATATAAGCACATCAAATTGTCATATATTTTATAAAAATTTCAATAATAGGTACTTTTGTTTATATTTTTATGGATTCTGTACTAATGTTCATACATTCCAGAAGTTTCAGCAATTTAAAAAAAACTAACTTTAAAGTTCATTTATTTTTGATATATTAAATATTTTCTATCTTTCAATCCTCTATATATTAAGTTGGTGTTATCAGAGCTTCATGGATTTAAACTTATAACCAATTAAAGGTCTAAAATGTAAATTTCATAATCCTCCCTCTAACCTCGATATTTTCACAAAAGATTCGCCAAAATGAAGTAATTTTGTTAAATGTGTCAAGAATTTTACACCTTACAAGACAAGTCATCATTCGGTGTTTATGAGACAACCAGGACGCACCCATGTGTACAACAAAATTTACAAAACAATAAATTCGTTTATTGTTTTAAATAAAGGTCATATTAAACACAATGTAAGTTATATGTGTAATGATGATACGTAATATTTCGACATATTGCTTGACATTTTGGGTAAATATAGAAATTACAAAATTGGTAATCGAACCTAGGGCATAAATAAAAAAAGAGTGCGCGTAAGGATCACACGCGATTGAAGTAAATTTATTTGCTGCTGTACAATATGGCATTTAAGTAAAAATAAATACATTATATAACAATTTTGAATAATGTTTATTAGTAATATGGTAACACTAATGATGCACACATTTATTAGAGTCAACCATTTTACACATTTATATAATGATAAATTATAAATTATATATTTATGATTGCATTAAAAATATGTATAACATTTACAAACAATAATGTAATTAAAGTCATACTTCAAATATGACTTGATCGGTTTGTCATTGTAATTAGCATTTAGAAATGAACCTTCATTAGAGAAATGAAGTAATTGCTGATTAATATATTCTATAATATTCGTTCACACAGTGGATTATGTTAAACAACGCCTAAACAAATATTGTTTTCGCAACTTCACTCATCATATAATAATTGTGTTTGAAAAACTTCATGTAATTAAAATTAACATACATTCATTGACTGCTTGTATTTTTTTTACTTTTTCGATGGCGATATAATCTCGTTCTTTGAACAGCTGTAATATCTGTTTTGCCTAAAGAATATTTTCCATTTCAATAACTTCAAAGATTTATAGAAACTACGAATAATATAGAAATAATTTCTAATCAATAAACTTACGTTTAGTACCCGGCGAAAATGTTTAATTTGTTTTATTATTTTCAAGGAACAGGGTAAAATATTCTTTTGATTCAGGCATTTTTCATTAAATCAAGATTTGTACTACGATGTAATATAAAATGCATATTTATTTATGCCGATTACCTTGTTGATATCGGTACGCAAACAACGTTGATGCCGGTACGCATACAACGACAGATCTCTATTCACATACACGACGACTAATCACAATCGACCCGTATAGAAATAATTTCATCGAGAGCGAATGACGAATCTTTAGCACTCGACTCTTATCTTATCGACTTTTATCTGCCGTAACGCACTTCCGTTGCATTTGTCCGATTTACACCCTAGTGGAAGTCACGTCTCCAGTAGAGACTCTCTCGTTTACGTTTTTTATAAATGCCAAAATAAACTTTTCAAAGGAAAGTCTTATATCAAATTGTGTAATATGTAAGATGTATACAGTAAACTAGTTGAAAGTGGCATTTTGCCTGAAGTCAAGTTGCATGAACTTCCCGAAATGTGTAATAATTGACTTAATCAACCCTATTTGAAAATTAGATAATTAGATAAAATTGATCATTAAAATTAACAGTAATATTTTTTGAAAAAAAAATGTCGACAAAAAGTAAAAAATCGGCTTACACACACACACATACTTTTTTTTTAAATTTGGTCCCATTCGATTCAGAATGACTTGGAACGTCAAGAAAACATAAAATTAGCAAATCGGATTTTTTTGTAAACATTAATCTCCTTCGGGAAGTTTTGGAAGAAAATTTTCAATTGCTTGCAAAGAATTAGCTTTTACACAAAGTCATTCCATTCCCTTTCTTAGTTTTGTGTTCGAACGAAGGTAAAGGATAATAAACTTTGCATATCAAAATTGAACTTTGTGACCGGGGGATGAATTCTCACAGGAAAGGGATGATCATCCCCCATAGGAAAAATACACGTGGTGACTTACATTTTACTCGAAAGTCCAACTCGTTGGAAATCGTCTCGCCTTTGTTTGATATCAAATTCTTTAAAATGACTTTATAAAATATAAAGAAAGTTAGTAGTGACAAAGACGTGATTTTCGATTATATTCAAATAAAGAAATAAAATAAAACTGTTTCTATGATTACTCGTACTATTAATAACCTTATTAGCCTAGTTCGAGAACGGAAAAAAGGGCAAAAAGATGGCAATGATACCAGCGGCGGCGGCGGCGCAACATAATAAATAACTAGATAATCGGCCGAGAAGAGACGATCGAGCGCTCATAACACACTTCCGATCGGAATGTTCCGGAACTGACCTATCCGGTCCGGTCTGGTCCCCGTGGATTTAATTTTGTTATTTATTCGATTTTTTATTCAGTATTCAGAGTTCATAGTAATAAACAAATACACCTATATTTTATACATTTATATTTATATCGAAATATAGACGATTATTAACACGTTTATATGTTTCCAAGTGAAAATAGCCCTCACCCGGCATTGTTGCACCATACTTGCCCTATTACAGAGATTGTAATAAAAATTTATCATACAGAGATGTGACAACTGTTTGGTTTGCCATCTGTAATAAAAACAAACGTAATTTGTAAGATATTAATCACGATAGCTCATAGGACCCAAAAAATAAAATTAACACATTTGCCAACGTGAATGCTATAGCATTCGTTTGCAATGTGATGCAGAATAGCATGGATGCCATAGCACTCACATGTTAAAACCAACTGGTTCGAATTCAATTTCATTAAACCTCGCGTTTTTATAAGCATATATCTAGTGTATAATACTATCTTTTCCCGTAGTCACTAATTATCTTGGAGCATCCAAATTGCGGAAAATAGAAGCGTAATATTTGACGTGGATGCTGTAGCATTCATCTAGTATATAACGTTAAAAATATGATAATATTTTCGTATCATCTTATATTTTCCCGTAGTCACTTGGAGCAAGCAAATGGCGTAAAATAAAAGCGCAATATTTGACGTGGATGCTATAGCATTCATCTAGCATATATCGATTAAAATATGATAGAAATATTTTCGTATTATCTTATCTTTTCCCGCAGTCATTAATTATCTTGGAGCATCTAATTTGCGAAAAATAGAAGCGCAATACTTGACGTGGATGCTATAGCATTTATCTAGTATATAAAGATCAACATATGATAATGGTATTTTCGTATTATCTTCTCTTTTCCCGTTGTCACTTGGGGCAAGCAAATGGCGTAAAATAGAAGGGCAATACTTGATGTGGATGCTATAGCATTCATATAGTATATAACGATTAAAATATGATAATAGTACTTTCGTATTTTTTATCTTTTCCCGTAGGCACTAATTACCTTGGACAACAAATTGCATAACATTTGTGCGGGAAATAGAAGCGCAATACTTAACGTGGATGCTATAGCATTCACGACTAAAATATGATAATAGTATTTTCGTATTATCTTAACTTTTCCCGTAGTCCCGTAATAACTAACTGATTATTTAGATATTTTTGTATTATGTTGTTTTTCCCGTGATCACTAATTACCTTGGAGCATCCAAATTGCGTAAAATAGAAGCGCAATACTTGACGTGGATGCTATGGCATTCATCTAGTACATAACAATTAAAATATGGTATTAGTATTTTTGTATTATCTTATCTTTTCCCGTAGTCACTAATTACTTTGGGCCAAGCCCATTGCGGAAAATAGAAGCGCAATACTTGACGTGGATGCTATAGCATTCATCTAGTATATAACGATCAAAACATGATAATAGTATTTTTGTTATATCTTTTCCCGTAGTCACTAATTACCTTGGACAAACAAATTGCATAAAATAGAAGCGCAATACTTTGCGTGGATGCTATAGCATTCACGACTAAAATATGATAATAATATTTTCGTTTTATCTTATCTTTTCCCGTAATCACTAATGAGTTGATGGACAAGCAAATTGCGTAAAATAGAAGGGAAATACTTGACGTGGATGCTATAGCATTCATCAAGTATATAACGTTTAAAATATAATAATCTGATTACCCTTTTAAACTGTGTTTAATCGAATTCCGGATAACAACCAATATAAAAATAAATCGACTATTGTTGTTAAAACAAAAATTTTGAAAAATTATGAATATTTTAAAAATTATTAATCTCAATATTTAAAGAATATTCGCTATTCTCTCATAAACAATATTTTGATGATTTTGCTAATTTATATCTAATTTCCTAAACATTTGCAAAATATTTAATAATTGTTTAGTAATGCAATTGTTTAGAAATTTTAAAGCCTGAAAAATTATTAATCTCAATATGTAAGTTCAACCTTCTAGTGTGGTGAACTAATTTGATCAATTAGTTGATTTTGTCTAAAAATTTTACACCTGCGACCTGATAACTTCACGAAAGTTTGTTTTCATGAAAAATCTAATCTTTTTTTTTATTTCCACCAAACTACAACTGCCTAGAAGACATTCAGTAATTATTATGCCTAAAATAATAAATGAAATTTAAAAAAAAAATATATACAATCAAATCTACATAATAGTCACAGGACTCTCATCATAAGGACCTTTCTTGTGCAAATAATAAGGAAATGTTAAAATTAGTTATCAGTGATCAGTTATACCTTGTATTTTGCTCATATTCGTAAGTTGTGAATATTCGAAATGATGCATGTTTGTATTATTTATATGAAGTGATTCGAGTTTTGAAGAAATGCATAAAATGGGTTAATAGTCGCCTCTCGAACAACTCGGAGAGCAGCATCTGTTTTGCATAAACGAATGCTGACAGAACATCAGAACATCAGAACAACACCACACCAACACACAACACAAATATCGAGGTGGAAGTCGAGGAGAAATTATGGGGCCAACAAAATGCACTTCAAATCACTTCCAACTCGGAAGACTTTTTTCTTGTTATCCCATATAATCTTATGAATAATTAATATTTGACGACAGAGTCGCAGCAGAGAAATCACAACTAGTTGTAATTGTCAACTTGTCTTAAGGCAAAAATATATAATAATAATCAATTATCTTCTTATATATAAAAATGGAGCTCTCGATAAAATGATCCGCTAAAACTCGAAAACGGCTAAACCGATTTGGCCAGTCTTAGTCTTCTAAAGGGTTAGATAACAATTTTTTTTATAATTTTTACAATGATGAAGTAGCTGGCAGTTTTACTGAACGTAGTCAGATAATTGTTCGTTTGAAATGTGTCATTTGTTGTGATATAATTAGTTTGATTTTCATAATAAAATTTTGTTTGCTCAAAGTCAAATTGGTCATTTGTGCCTCGCCCTGCTCTACATATATACTTTTTATTAAATTTACTTTTTTTCATCGAATGTTACTTGAAACTTTACAAAAAGCAGGTCAAAGAAGAAATACTTAATTAATTTTCTATCTCTCCTCGAAGAAATTTGAAAATTTTGTATAAGCTCAGTAGTATTATTTACAATTATACACAAAATCGAGAATCCAAAAAGAATCTGAAAAACTTGAAACGTAATCAATAAGTCGAAAGACCAAAAAAAGACTTGGATTGGATTATAGCATGTTTTCTATAGAAAGTGTATAAAACTTTCAGTTTGATTGTATTGACAAAATATAGACAAACTAATGGGCTTTATTGTTTTTATAATACTTCATTGTACATAGCATTCAAACAACACATCCTTATATACTTAAAGTATTAATATTTTTGATTCTCTAGAAATTGTTTAGAATATACCTTACTTAGCAAAACAACGTTTGCCGGGTCAGGTATTATATAATAAATCTTCCTCTTAATTATTCCAATAGACCGCAAAATGATTCATGGTGCATCAATGTTTATAACCATAAATGTAAGATTTGTATCAAAATCTAGTGCTCTAGTAATAATTCCAAAAGTAAATCGAAATATTTTGGGATTAGTACCAAAGTCAAACATCATCTTCCTCCAAAACTTTTCCAAATGAGTCGATCCCAATCGCTCTCACCCAGTTTCCTTCCTAGGAAACAATGCCACAATCATCTGGCGTCTTCCTGCATTACATAAAGTACAAAATTAGAAATCTATTACCATTACGTTCATAATAGATGTAGAATAGTAGATTTATGAATCTATGGGCGAGAGCGAGTTGAATTTAATATTTCGTTTCACCTTCTAATGGAAGACAATTCCATTGTCATCGTTTCAGTACAACACAACAGTACAATAATACAATGATACAATAGGATACACTATTGTTGTGACCAAAATTAACTTTTACCGTTCCTATATTACGGACACGTGACGATAATCGGGCCACTCGCACTGTCAGGGAAAATCACTTCCAGGAGGAAATTAATTTTACCAAACTACTTTTTTATTGGCGATCCTAACCCAGGATTTTTCTTGAGATGGCAACCTAGCTCAAGCAGGTTAATTATGGTATTATTTTCTAGGAAGGAACCTAGATGAGAGTGATTGGAATCGACTCATCTGTAAAAGTTTTTCCTTCCTTAATGATGACCAATGTTCTGGTTTTAGATATCTAGTTATCTTTGTATAAGTATGGATAAAAACTGATGTTGGAATAGTTTCAAGAGTAGAGGATTTTGAATCAAATCTTAAATTTTTGGTTTTAAACAAAAATTCAAACACCATAAAAAAAATTACGATTCAGAGCAGTGTTCTTGACCATTCTTTGTAAAAACTCAAATCATTAGAAATTTTCTGTAATAATTTCAAAGTTAATTTAGAAATAAAATTAAATTATTATTTTAGAAGTTATTTTAGAAATAAAATGACTATCATAAATATATTCTCTACATCTGTAACTATTTACTATTGAACAATTCTTAATTCTTAATCAACTATTAAATTAAAGAAGTAGAGCCATAAAATAAATAGCTCAAGGCCATAAAAAACAATAGTCATTAAATATTTAACTATTTTTAATTAAGAACATTAAAATAAAAGTAGACCAATTTTTTTTTTGCAACATTAATAAAAAGCAATATACCCATCGGGAAAAATTACTATAAAAATATCAATTTATATTTGGGTTGGTTCATTTATAAAGTCCATACCTCTGATCTATATTGTGTGCCCTGATTGATTCGTCTTTAGAGACCTTTATTTTTGGTATTTTTGTTCGTGAATATCACAATGTTTTACTGATTTTTTTCCTTGAATTTTAATTGGAAAATAAAAGAGAAAAAAGAACTCTATGAATCTTATTGTATAATTCTGAATTTGATGTCGACATATACATTGTCAATTTATTATTCCGGTATAACATCGATAAAAAAGCTCTTATTTTTATGCTGAAGACGTTTTATTAAGTTTTTGCTAATTTCACCAATATAAATTCAGTTTCAGTCTTAACAATTAATTTGATAAACCAAATTTCTAAGACTTTTGATGTTGATAGGAGCTTTTCTTCTAGTAAAATTTTTCTTTTAGTTATATTACATATTATGTTTCGCATAAAGATAATGTAGCGTTTTATTCACTCAAATTTTTTAGCCATAAAAATTTTCGAGAGATTTTAAACCTCTTCAAATAGATTAGTACGAATATTGTAACTTTCATTATTAGTATTTTATAGACAAAATATAGGAGCTTATAAATTGGACGGTTGACTAAATAAACAAAATTTAATCAAGTGGAGTTAGAATTAAAGGACCTTATCTCATATTTCCAAAAAATATATAAACTGAATAACAAAGTCAAAATTATTTATTTCAAGGGCATAAGAGAGCTTTAGAATTTTAACTAGAATTAAAAATAAAATCCGAATCTTTTTCGACATTTAAACTATTTTTTTTTAATTTTGAAATCAAGGAAAAATTGTTAAGCCTTCCCCAAGAATTAATCGTTTCCTCATACTGCCAACTCAAAATGTTTTTTGAAGCATTCGAATCAAATGCTCTGTTTTCTCAAAAACAACGATTTTTTGCTATGCATATCCCAAATGGCTAGACCTGCTTTTGCCAAAAACTAATCAGCACGTCTCCTCATCAATACTGAACGAACGTTTTTTGAATCGTTCAAATCGCACGTTCCGTTTTCTCAAAAACTATAGTTTTTAACACTTTTTGCTGTGTATCTCCCAAACGGTTGGACCTGCCTTTGCCAAAAACTAATCAGCTGGTCATCCCATCAGAAGGAATCGAATGTTTATTGAATATACGTGGACGAACATTTGTATCCACACATACACACAAACATCAATTTTTTTCTAAGGGGGCGTCTATTAATCACGTGAGGTTTTTAGGGGAAGGGGGGGTTTGCCAAAAAATCACGAAATATCATGTGGGGGAGGAGGCGTCTAGCAATATATCACGTGTATTTATGTTATTTACTATTTTTATAAAAAGTTCAAAAAAAATTAAATTTTACAAATTCTTCACGTTACTAAAAATACACGTGATGTTTGCTGGGGGAGGGGGCGGGTTAATTTTGAATATCACGAAGTATAACCAAGGGGGAGGGGTGTCTAAAATCCTTAAAAACTCGCTCACGTGATTAATGGATGCCCTCTAAAGTATTCCAAATGTTCAGAAGCCTTCGAAACGTTAATTTATGCAAAACTAGCTGTAAGTGGAATTTTGTCTTAAGGCAATTAAGGCATCGTGCCTTAAGGCAAATTGCTGGAACTTCCCGTACCAAAAATTATTATTTTTTTTAAAACGATTAACATTTTTGAAAAAAAATTACTTTGAAAGAATAAGGTTTTTGAGAAACTATAAATTGGACAAAAAATAACTTTTTTTTAAAAAAAAAAATTTTTTTTTGAAAAATTTTTTTTTTAATTTTTTTTTTTGAAAAAAATTTTTTTTTTCTTTATTTTGACATATTGTAGAAGATCTGAACTTTTTTTCAAAGCAATCGTACTGCTTTAACTGCATAGGGACAAAATGTAAAGCGCGTAAGCGCCGCGTCGCTGTCTAACGCATAAGCATTGGTACGGAACCCACAGAAATGTTAACAAAATGTATACTTATTGTTAAAATCTCTATAAAATATCTGATAATTTGATGTGCATATGTCTAATGATCATTTTTGACCGCCAAATGGCTCATTTTTTTACTTTTTCCTCCATATCTCCGAAACCGCCAGACCTACCTTCATGAAAATTTTATCGATTCTTCATCTTGTCAATACAAGTGAAATGTTTTTTGAATTATTCAAATCGGACGCTCCGTTCTCTTAAAAACTGAGTTACCGTTTTCGGCACTTTTTGCCCCGTATCTTCGGAACGGCTAGACCTGCCTTTGCCAAAAACTAATCAGCACGTCTCCTTATCAATACGAATCGAATGTTTTTTGAATTATTCAAATCGGTTGATCCGTGTTCCCGAAATCGTCGACGAAAATTTGTATCCGCACATACATACACACACGTACATACATACATACATACATACATACATACATACATACACACACACACACACACACACACACATACATCCATTTTTTCTAAGGTATGCCAAAATGTTCAGAAACCTCTGAAACGTAAAGATATATAAAAATTTTCATTTTCGATTTTTTTGCGATTACTATAACTTGCCCTACGGGAAGTTAAAAATCATTTTCGATTTTTGTACGATTACCATAGCTTACCCTACGGGAAGTTAACAAAGAACTCACTTAAATAAAGCATGTGCATAGTAAAATAAATAATTCAACCTTCTATCATCGTTAGGATCTAAAATTGTA
Organism: Ctenocephalides felis; assembly: GCF_003426905.1. Classification (NCBI taxonomy): domain Eukaryota; kingdom Metazoa; phylum Arthropoda; class Insecta; order Siphonaptera; family Pulicidae; genus Ctenocephalides; species Ctenocephalides felis. The sequence continues at coordinate 66,573,471 of NW_020539725.1, forward strand.
TAACTGTCGTCCAGAATAAATGCAAAAATAACAATATACAAATACACAATACCAATGTATGTTATATTGCTTACCTTTTAGAACTCGATTTCTATCCAACTTGCAATCACAAAACCGAATCCATATTTCAATTATAACCCCACAATATCAAAATCTGTTCGCGAACATAACCTCACTTAACGCGTCTCACTCAAAACATAACCGACTACGAATACGAATACGAATATTTCTTCTTTCTTTGCGCTCACCTGTTCTTAAACGATGGACGAATCAAATTATTAATATTTGACGAGGAGCAGTTGTTTCCTCGGTGCGTCCGCGTACAATACTGATCGCCAGGAATGAGAATGAGAATGAGAATGAGAAGAACCGACGGGAACGGGAATGGACACTAACAAATACACGTTAAACGTAACATACATAACCTAACTCTTTCTTTCTTGCTGGATAGAAAGAGTTTTGCGGGCGTTCCATTCTTTGTTGGGGGGATACATGGAGATAGAGGATGGAGGAGGAAAATGTGATAAAACTAGCTGCAAGTGAAATTCTGTCTTAAGGCAATTAAGGCATCGTGCCTTAAGGCAAATTGCTGGAACTTCCCGTACCAAAAATTATTATTTTTTTAAAAACGATTAACATTTTTGACGAAATTTCAAAGCTCGCAGGTGCCGCGCCGTCGTCTAACGCATAAGCATTGGTACGGAACCCACAGAAATGTAAAAAAAAATTATACTTATTGTTAAAATCTCTATAAAATATCTGATAATTTGATGTGCATATGTCTAATGATCATTTTTGACCGCCAAATGGCATTTTTTTTTACCTTTTTTACTAGATCTCTGAAACCGCTAGACCTGCCTTCATAAAAATTTAATCAGTTGTTCATCTTGAACTTGTAATATAAGTAAAATGTTTTTTGATTTATTAAAATTGGACGCTCCGTTCTCTTAAAAACTGAGTACCGTTTTTGGCACTTTTTGCCTCCTAACTTTGGAACGGCTTGACCTGCCTTCGCCAACAACTAATCAGCACGTCTCCTTATCAATACGAATCGAATGTTTTTTTAATTATTCAAATCGGTTGATCGGTGTTCCCGAAATCGTCGACGAACATTTGTATCCGCATACACATACATTAATTAGATTAATCTAGAATGATGTTGCAATGATACATACTAGGATTAAGTTAAAAATTCAATTTTTGGCAAAATAGAGACTGGAAAAATATAATTTTTCTTGCGATTTAAGATTTTTTATTTTAATTTTATTCTGCCATCTGTATATATAAAATTACATTTAACACAGAATGCTGACAAGTTTTTTCAATTCGTTATTTACAAATTAGTAGATACCCCCAGTGGCGTATCTACTAGAGCTAATATAATAAAAAAACTAAAAACTAAAGGAAAAAAACAATAAAATGTAAATAGTAAAAATTGAAAATTGGGGATCGGGCTAGTATATACCTGAGAAAAGTCTATAAAGAAGATTCACTGAAAATTTCAATTGAATTCGTCGAATAGAACTCGAGAAATCGTTTAAAGTTTCCCTCGGTTTTGAGAAAAGGCGTTTAAAGTTTCCCCAAAAAAAGGTAACAGAAGAGGATTATCATGGTTAAGCAGTTGTACTTTCAAAAATAAATTAAAATTTAAATAAGCCTTTATTAGACTTATTCTTTAATATAAGCTTTGAAAATAAATGGATTATCCTTTTTGGAATATCCACACTAAAGTAACTAAAATAATATTACGTGTGGACGACAATTACAATCAGTAGCTACCCACAATACACATAAATTATGCATATATATTTCGGCACAGATTCGGATTAGAATCCTAATAGCGTGCGGCGAAATTCCAAATTTTGATGAATTTTTATAATTCAACCGCTTATCGTAGTCCTATAATATTTTAGTATGTTATTGCAAACTACAAAATCTTATACAAAGTTTCATCAAAATCGACAAAAAATACTTAATTACAAATAAGGTTTTCGAACAGTTTTTGAATTTTTAAAATCGATTCAGAATTGTGGGAAAAACAATAATAATTTAACGTTTTTCTGCTAATTACAAAAAAACGGCTTGGCCGACCAGGTTTTGTAGAGCTACATAGAATTTCTTATAAATTTTTGAAATCGGTTCAACCGTTCCTGGGAAAATGCCGACAGAAAGTTAAAATCGTCTGAAAAGTTAAAAATCGGCGAAAGAAGATGAAAGCACCAATTAGGACAAAAATTTAATTAAGCGTGTCAATCATATAATTCTAGAACATCCCCCATAAAAAAGGGATTCCGTGAGCAAAAGATGAGCGGAAGTTTCAGTTGGTATCATTTATAATGAGTCCAATATACTCAGACAAAAGACCTAGTCTAGCATGCGTGAAAGCATTTCCTTCGATATGCAAAAAACACACACACACATACAACATACTTTTCCCAATTCTCAAAAGGACTTGAAACATCGAGAAAACATAAAATTAGCAAATCGATTTATTTCGCGGAAACAAACCTCTCCTTCGGAATGTTAATAGTTTCTGAAAAAGAGTATAACCCATATTCCCGAAATTCAGAATAAACCATATACTCAAAATATAAAAAACATCCTCTTTTTCATTCAAAAAATCTAATTTTCTTATATCCCATTTTCATTTATCTTATTATTCTCCTGTGGGTGTCACCTTCCTGTTCAGATATGCCAGGTGCTCTAACACAGCCAAACGAAGAGACACCAACATGGGCAAATAACTAAATAAAAAAATGCCGTTTGTGCGGACTCACAAGCTGCGGCGGCGGCGGCGGCATTCACCACTCACGATTGTGAATGGACCAACTACTACGATTACAATTCCTATTCCAATTCTAATATAGAACGATAATATAGTCCAGGAATCTAATTTGATTCAAACATTAAACATTATTGCCATAATGTAAGGGGGCGTCGATTAATCATATGGGACCAAAAAATCTAGTAAGATAACCCGCATTCGTTTTTTACCTGAATTTTAAAACATATCAACATTTTAACGTGATGTTAAGTGCGGTTGATGGATTATTTTAAAAATCACCAAGTATCTCCAAGGGGGTAGGAGAGATCTGAAAATCGCTGAAAATCGATCAGGTGACTAATGGAAGACGCCACCTAACATGTTTTATAAACTTGGTCGTTTTAGTCAGTTTTAATAAAGTGACATATTTTTTGCCTGAAATCCGAGACCGGCTAGAATGTGTGTGAGAGTGGGGGTTTTGGTGAGCTAAATACTTATAAGCACATTATTACGGTTCAAATTTTCTAGTTGAAATATATTTAAAAAAATATCGTCAATCAAAAATCCGGGACAATCCGGGACAAAACACCTAAAACCGGGACAAATATTGCTTTTAGAAAAAAAACGGGACGCAAGGCGGAAAATCGGGACTGTCCCGGTCAAAGAGTTGCAAAGGCTCCTCAGGGGCAATTCAACACTTGTCTAGGAAAACTAAATTTACTTGTACAAAATCATTACTGAATCATAATTGCAATTTACACAAAGGTCAACATAAACATAGTGCATACAGCTATGGGAAACAGCTTCAAATCAATCTTAAGAGTAAGAAATTAGTTTAATTAGAAATTTTAGTTAGGGTTTATAAATGAACCACTTTTCGTAGGCTTATAATATTTTGGAACGTTAGACCATGAACTGTGAATAATCTTACAATCTTATACCTTTTTGCTAGTTATAGAGAAACAGCTAAAACTTTGCGGAATACATTTATATCTAATATTAGACCATAGAAGTTTAAATTTTTAAAACTCAACGGACAACAACAACCTCTTGAACCACTGGATAACTATTTTTCTAACCTCTTCTGGAGAAAACAAATGCAAGTATTTTTCCAATAAAAATAAAAACAATGTGATAATTATTAATATACCTTAACCTAACAAAACTTAACACAAAAGGTTAAGAATGTTTTTTGTATTTGATTGTGCAACTGTAGTATTGAGCTGATAGAAGTTTATTTTATAGTTATATATTTTAGATATTTAGCATAATACAAATCTCCAAATAACTTTTTAAATTAGTGGAAAAATTCACAGAGAGAATAAATAAATGTGTTCATATACATACAAGGGCATTATATACATCAATGAGCCATCAATGAGTCTTGTTTGAAATATCGTGGTTTTTAGGTTATGTTGAAATGTTATCGTAACACCAGTGTTGGTGCAGACAAGGTGCATCCTGATGCTAAATGAAGAACAAAACTAGCTAACAATTCCCAGTTTAAGAAAATGTTTTCCACAGAACTTGGAAAAATAGAACATTATCGACGTTTAAATTTCTCCAAAATTGTTAGGTTATGTAAAAACTTTGTCCACAAAGACTCTGCTACTACACCAGAGATCGATACCATTTTCTCAAATGGACGCAATTTAACTATATCAACTGGCAAATACGCTCGATTTTGCGATGGATCAGCTGTTGCCAAAATTGGTGATACTTCAGTTATGGTTACGGCTGTGTCAAAACCAAAGTCTCATAATGTTGGGAATTTTCTTCCACTTGTTGTTGATTACAAACAAAAATCAGCTGCGGCAGGACGCATTCCTACGAATTTCTTAAGAAGAGAACTAGGTCCAACAGAAACTGATATATTAACATCCAGGTTAATAGATAGATGCCTCAGGCCATTATTTCCACCTAACTATCTCAATGAAACCCAATTAGTTTGTAATTCGTTAGCCGTTGATTCAATATACAATGCTGATGTGCCAGCTATTAATGCTGCTTCAGCTGCTTTGTCGTTAAGTGATATACCATGGAATGGACCAATTGGTGCTGTTAGGATCGGTTTAAAAGATTCCGAACTGATTGTAAATCCCACTAGAATTGAATTACAGAAATCAACATTGGATTTAATTGTATGCGCTACAAAACAGAATTTAGTTGTTATGTTGGAAGGCAAGGCTGATAATATTTTACAGCAGGACTTACTAAAGGCTGTCAAGTTTGGTACGAGAGAAGCTCAAGGAATTATTTCTTCCATAGAAAAATTACAAAAATCACATGGCAAAACAAAAAGAGAGTTAAATATATTACCTGAAGTGCCGGATGATTTAATAAGTGCTATAAAGTCATTAAGTGAAATGAGAATTAGAGAAATATTCCGGAATTATAATCATGATAAAATGAGTAGAGATAACGAATTGAATTTGGTGAGAAGCGATATTGTGGAGAAAGTACGAGCAAGTTTTACAGATATCGAACCAACTGTGATAGTTGATGAATTTAATAAAATCAGTAAGAAAATTTTCAGAGATTTGATTTTTGAAGATGACATTCGTTGTGATGGTCGGGATTTAAATCAGCTAAGAAACATTTCTTGTGATGTAAATTTGTACAAGCCTCTACATGGATCCGCTTTATTCCAACGGGGACAAACTCAAGTACTATGCACAGTTGCTTTAGACTCACCAGATAGTGCTCTTAAATTAGATACATCTTCGATGCTCACAAGTGATATGAAAGTTAAAAAATTCTTTTTGCATTATGAATTTCCACCATATGCAACTGGAGATATTGGACGTATCGGTCCTTTAGGCAGAAGAGAATTAGGTCATGGCGCTTTAGCAGAAAGGGGTCTTGCTCCATTATTACCTTCAGATTATCCTTTTACTATTCGCCTCACATCAGAAGTACTAGAGTCCAACGGTTCCAGCAGCATGGCAAGTGTTTGTGGAGGTAGTCTTGCTCTTTTAGATGCCGGTGTTCCGTTAAAAAGTTCAGCCGCAGGCGTTGCAATTGGCCTTATTGCACGATATCCACCTGGAGATACAAAGCATATAGAAGACTATCGTTTATTAACTGATTTGCTGGGTATCGAAGATTATCTGGGTGATATGGACATGAAAGTAGCAGGCACAAGGAAAGGTTTCACAGCTTTGCAGGCTGATATCAAAATTCCAGGATTGCCTTTAAAAATAGTAATGGAAGCTTTGCAAGCGGCTGCGGATGCTAATTGTAGAATCCTTGATATAATGGAGAAGTGTATCGATAAACCCAGAAAGGTAAAAGATAATTGGCCAGTATCTGAAACTCTAGAAGTTGAAATTAGCAAGAGGTCAAAACTGTTCGGTGCCGGAGCTTCTAATTTAAAGAAAATTTATTTAGAAACGGGCGTTGAGGTTACCCAACAAGATGACACTACTTTTTCTTTATTCGCGCCTTCTAAACTGGCCTTGGACGAAGCAAAGTCTATGATACAAGATTTACTGGACTCTGAGCGTGTTCCAGAATTGGAGTTTGGAGCGATATACTCTGCAAAAATAGTTGAAATCCGTGATATCGGTGTGATGGTGCAATTATACAAGATATGCCTCCGCATTGTTGCATAATTCACAGTTGGATCATAGAAAAGTTTCTCATCCTTCAGCACTTGGTTTAGAAGTAGGAAATGAAATTCAAGTAAAATACTTTGGTCGGGATCCTGTTTCAGGTTTAATTCGCTTGTCTAGAAAGTTCTATTGGGCATTTCAGGACCAGTTAAATCCCTAATCATAAAATAAAATAAAATCCATAGAAAACCATAAATATACATTATAATAGTAAAATGTATATATGAATAAAAACTATTTCATTTTGTATAAATTGGATTATTATATACAATCAGTTTGGGTTAAGGATTTTCAGGGTCTAAAAATTAAATAGCATTGCTTTTAAGTAACACTATTCATAATATATTTCTTTTCATTTTTTGAGGAATTTACAATCACAGCAGCGCGATACATTAATATTTTATGACATATTTTATTGCTGGCTCTTTTTTCTAATAGTAAATAAAAACTATATAAGTCATAACTTAAACTAGAACTACAATTGCGAGAATAAAGATACTAATTATATAGCAAGTAACAAATCGTAATTATATACAAGTAACAAATCCAAAAATAATTTTAAATGAGTATAAAAACTTTAGGTACTGCAATATTTAGAATCCAACGATATCAAGTTAAAAGTCCTTTTTCCAAAAATTTTCACTCAT
>NW_020539725.1:66581495-66597006 GCF_003426905.1 Ctenocephalides felis
AGCTAAAAACTTATAAGCACATTATTTCAGTTCAAATTTTCTAGTTGAATTTATTAAAAAAATATCGCCAATCAAAATTCGGGACAAATCCGGGGCAAACACCTAAAACCGGGACAAATATTGCTTTTAGAAAAAACCGGAACGCAAGGCAGAAAATCGGGACTGTCCCGGCCAATCCGGAACGTATGGTCACCTTAGTTTTAACGAACATTTGGAGAAACTGCTAAAGAGTTGCAAAGGCTCCTCAGGGGCAATTCAACACTTGTCTAGGAAAACTAAATTTACTTGTACAAAATCATTACTGAATCATAAATTGCAATTTACACAAAGGTCAACATAAACATAGTGCATACAGCTATGGGAAACAGCTTCAAATCAATCTTAAGAGTAAGAAATTAGTTTAATTAGAAATTTTAGTTAGGGTTTATAAATGAACCACTTTTCGTAGGCTTATAATATTTTGGAACGTTAGACCATGAACTGTGAATAATCTTACAATCTTATACCTTTTTGCTAGTTATAGAGAAACAGCTAAAACTTTGCGGAATACATTTATATCTAATATTAGACCATAGAAGTTTAAATTTTTAAAACTCAACGGACAACAACAACCTCTTGAACCACTGGATAACTATTTTTCTAACCTCTTCTGGAGAAAACAAATGCAAGTATTTTTCCAATAAAAATAAAAACAATGTGATAATTATTAATATACCTTAACCTAACAAAACTTAACACAAAAGGTTAAGAATGTTTTTTGTATTTGATTGTGCAACTGTAGTATTGAGCTGATAGAAGTTTATTTTATAGTTATATATTTTAGATATTTAGCATAATACAAATCTCCAAATAACTTTTTAAATTAGTGGAAAAATTCACAGAGAGAATAAATAAATGTGTTCATATACATACAAGGGCATTATATACATCAACCATCAATGAGTCTTGTTTAAATATCGTGGTTTTTAGGTTATGTTGAAATGTTATCGTAACACCAGTGTTGGTGCAGACAAGGTGCATCCTGATGCTAAATGAAGAACAAAACTAGCTAACAATTCCCAGTTTAAGAAAATGTTTTCCACAGAACTTGGAAAATAGAACATTATCGACGTTTAAATTTCTCCAAAATTGTTAGGTTATGTAAAAACTTTGTCCACAAAGACTCTGCTACTACACCAGAGATCGATACCATTTTCTCAAATGGACGCAATTTAACTATATCAACTGGCAAATACGCTCGATTTTGCGATGGATCAGCTGTTGCCAAAATTGGTGATACTTCAGTTATGGTTACGGCTGTGTCAAAACCAAAGTCTCATAATGTTGGGAATTTTCTTCCACTTGTTGTTGATTACAAACAAAAATCAGCTGCGGCAGGACGCATTCCTACGAATTTCTTAAGAAGAGAACTAGGTCCAACAGAAACTGATATATTAACATCGAGGTTAATAGATAGATGCCTCAGGCCGTTATTTCCACCTAACTATCTTAATGAAACCCAATTAGTTTGTAATTCGTTAGCCGTTGATTCAATATACAATGCTGATGTGCCAGCTATTAATGCTGCTTCAGCTGCTTTGTCGTTAAGTGATATACCATGGAATGGACCAATTGGTGCTGTTAGGATCGGTTTAAAAGATTCCGAACTGATTGTAAATCCCACTAGAATTGAATTACAGAAATCAACATTGGATTTAATTGTATGCGCTACAAAACAGAATTTAGTTGTTATGTTGGAAGGCAAGGCTGATAATATTTTACAGCAGGACTTACTAAAGGCTGTCAAGTTTGGTACGAGAGAAGCTCAAGGAATTATTTCTTCCATAGAAAAATTACAAAAATCACATGGCAAAACAAAAAGAGAATTAAATATATTACCTGAAGTGTCGGATGATTTAATAAGTGCTATAAAGTCATTAAGTGAAATGAGAATTAGAGAAATATTCCGGAATTATAATCATGATAAAATAAGTAGAGATAACGAATTGAATTTGGTGAGAAGCGATATTGTGGAGAAGGTACGAGCAAGTTTTACAGATATCGAACCAACTGTGATAGTTGATGAATTTAATAAAATCAGTAAGAAAATTTTCAGAGATTTGATTTTTGAAGATGACATTCGTTGTGATGGTCGGAACTTAAATCAGCTAAGGAACATTTCTTGTGATGTAAATTTGTACAAGCCTTTACATGGATCCGCTTTATTCCAACGGGGACAAACTCAAGTACTATGCACAGTTGCTTTAGACTCGCCAGATAGTGCTCTTAAATTAGATACATCTTCGATGCTCACAAGTGATATGAAAGTTAAAAAATTCTTTTTGCATTATGAATTTCCACCATATGCAACTGGAGATATTGGACGTATAGGTCCTCTAGGAAGAAGAGAATTAGGTCATGGCGCTTTAGCAGAAAGGGGTCTTGCTCCATTAGTACCTTCAGATTATCCTTTTACTATTCGCCTCACATCAGAAGTACTAGAGTCCAACGGTTCCAGCAGCATGGCAAGTGTTTGTGGGGGTTGTCTTGCTCTTTTAGATGCCGGTGTTCCGTTAAAAAGTTCAGCCGCAGGCGTTGCAATTGGCCTTATTGCACGATATCCACCTGGAGATACAAAGCATATAGAAGAGTATCGTTTATTAACTGATTTGCTGGGTATCGAAGATTATCTGGGTGATATGGACATGAAAGTAGCAGGCACAAGGAAAGGATTCACAGCTTTGCAGGCTGATATCAAAATTCCAGGATTGCCTTTAAAAATAGTAATGGAAGCTTTGCAAGCGGCTGCGGATGCTAATTGTAGAATCCTTGATATAATGGAGAAGTGTATCGATAAACCCAGAAAGGTAAAAGATAATTGGCCAGTATCTGAAACTCTAGAAGTTGAAATTAGCAAGAGGTCAAAACTGTTCGGTGCCGGAGCTTCTAATTTAAAGAAAATTTATTTAGAAACGGGCGTTGAGGTTACCCAACAAGATGACACTACTTTTTCTTTATTCGCGCCTTCTAAACTGGCCTTGGACGAAGCAAAGTCTATGATACAAGATTTACTGGACTCTGAGCGTGTTCCAGAATTGGAGTTTGGAGCGATATACTCTGCAAAAATAGTTGAAATCCGTGATATCGGTGTGATGGTGCAATTATACAAAGATATGCCTCCGGCATTGTTGCATAATTCACAGTTGGATCATAGAAAAGTTTCTCATCCTTCAGCACTTGGTTTAGAAGTAGGAAATGAAATTCAAGTAAAATACTTTGGTCGGGATCCTGTTTCAGGTTTAATTCGCTTGTCTAGGAAAGTTCTATTGGGCATTTCAGGACCAGTTAAATCCCTAATCATAAAATAAAATAAAATCCATAGAAAACCATAAATATACATTATAATAGTAAAATGTATATATGAATAAAAACTATTTCATTTTGTACAAATTGAATTATTATATACAGTCAAATTGGGTTAAGGATTTTCAGGGTCTAAAAATTAAATAGCATTGCTTTTAAGTAACACTATTTATAATATATTTCTTTTCATTTTTTGAGGAATTTACAATCACAGCAGCGCGATACATTAATATTTTATGACATATTTTATTGCTGGCACTCTTTTTCTAATAGTAAATAAAACTATATAAGTCATAACTTAAACTAGAACTACAATTGCGAGAATAAAGATACTAATTATATAGCAAGTAACAAATCGTAATTATATACAAGTAACAAATCCAAAAATAATTTTTAAATTGAGTATAAAAACTTTAGGTACTGCAATATTTAGAATCGAACGATAGCAAGCTTAAAGTCCTTTTTTCAAAAATTTCTCTCATTTTTCATTTATAGAGTAAATTAATGGAAATACATACATATATGTATTTAGTAGTAATATTTCATACTAATTTGAGTTCAAAATCATTTTTAATTACTATCTTTACTTCACGCAATTGGAGTTTTACTCATTTCAATGAAATATACCACAAATATGGTAATTTACTTTTTAAAAAAAAATCAGGATAAGTTCATACATTCACTTACTGTACAATATACATAACACAACCAGTGCGGGTTCATAAAAATAATTCCATAATTATATATATATATATATATATATATATATATATATATATATCAACTTCCAACATTCGAATTAAACATTTTGATCTAACAGATTCATAATAAAATCCAATCATAGACTTTGAATATTCAAGTTAATCAAGATCCATACTTTGCAAAATGTTTAAATTCATTAATAATGATATCGAACCTGTTAAATCGAAACATTTATCTTGCCATTAAAGCACATAGAAGGAAACAAATAAAATTGCATATAAATTTTTGCCAAACATATTTCTAGGTATCAATGTTTCCAACCAGAGCATTAAATTAATAATCAATGATTTATGGAGTTGATTTTTATAATAATCAAAATTGTTGACTTCTGGTTTATTTATAATCAAAGAAAAGAAATGTTTATGAACTCTATACAAGAAATGCTTCAATTGTCATTAATATATTGTTATTTTTGAATGTCTATTTAATCTATTACCTGTCTATAAATCCAATGTTATTTTCAATAATTTTATGCATCATTTAGTCTTCAAGTCCCTCCATCATTTCACTTCAAGAACTAAACATTAGTTATAATGATTAACCAAGTCTGATGTATGGATAAAAACACATTTTGGTTATAATTTACAACGATCATCATATTGTGATATGACTAATAAATTTTAAGTTACAATTTGTCCAAATATCTAAATATAATGTTGTTTCACGTTTTCACTAACAATTATCACCATAACTTATTTATTTTGCCCTAGTTAAGAAACATTGACACACCATCAATTAAAATCTTAAATTTCAAACGGCCATTTTGAAATAAATTACCTCCTTTGACATAAAAGAATTCTTTAAAACCTTTTGTACGATTTTTCTATATACACACACTTATTACAAACCAATATTAAACTCAAATGCAAGGACAATAATATTTATGACGGACGTTCTTCGGATTTGTACAAATTTACATTATTTATATAAATACAAAACCTCGACACACATTTACACATAGAGTTGATATTTGAGCGGTTCGATTAAGCGGGTTTTTTAAATTTTGAAACGTTTCGATTTTTGCTTAATTGTAATGGATAGTGGAAGTAAGAATTAATTATCTTAAAAGTAAATTAAAGCAAATAAATTTAAATAGTTCGTTATTGATAAAAGATATTTTTAAATTAGTATTTTTGTTTTATATAACTTGATTATCTGTTACCTCATCAGGCAATACAACACCAGGCAAAATCCGCCGCAACTTCACCAGATAACATCTGGCAACATTGTTTAAATAAATGCCTCATAAAAGAACTTAAAATTTGTACAGATTTACAAAAAGTAAATTTAGAAAATACAGAAAATACTTCTTTCCAGAATCTCAGTTTATTTGTCTAGAATTTTAAGGAAATTTTGCATGGATATAAAATTGATAATGAGAACAAGTTCTTGAAAATATTATAGGACTGTAAAAAAAGTGGTTTAATTATAAAATTTATTTTATGTTTGAAAAAACTTGTTTTCCGTACATATGTTGAGGTGCTTCTGTGATTAAGACCACAACTGTCTTAATAATTCTGTACAGAGTTCATTTTCACTGTGATTTTTACAACCATGCAAAGTGTCATTAAAATTTCAGAAAAGTAGACAGGAGTTCTTGTTAGAAATGGATAAATCTCCTGCTTTTTATCCATAAAGCAATAATCGAAACATTATAATTATTATACCGAATTGAGTGCAGAATTAATTATTATAATACAAGAATGTGCATTTATCAGATACGAAGGACTCAAACATTCATTAGCATACCAAAATTCTGTTCAGAAACTTCATGGACACATTTAAGGTATATCCTATCATTATACATTTAGTTATGTTTAATATTCCATATTATGATATTTTCAATTCATGCTTCACAGCTATTTTCAACTGTTCTTTAGAATTATTTTTATCGCTTTTATAACCATAAATAATATGGAAAAGTTAAAAAGCATCTTGCCATCCAACATTACTAATTTTGGTTCAAAATAATTAAAATCATAAGAAGATACTAATTGTGCATGTGAGATTATTTTGTACAATGTCATTAAATGAAACAATAACTTTGATGCTAGATAAATTCAGGTATTTCTTTCCTGAAACATATATATTAACCTAAAACTATTTACAATGATCTATATTTTCCAATTTCTTAAATATAATAAAATAAAATAGCAAAAATATAATATAATTTAAACTAAAATTATTATTTCAAATAGCAACATTGTACCAAAAACATTTTTTATTTCCCCACATGTTAATTAATTATATCTGTTTTCTATTTTTAAAAATAAAGTAAACTATATTACTTAGACGGTTCCAGTATTGCACATAATATTACACCTGGTCGTATCCAGTCGTCCCCATTTTCCCCAAAAACAGGCCCTTCTAAAACTACTAGGATCTTTTGACGCTGCAGCAGTTTGTGCAGTCCAAACAGCAATGTTATCTTTTTGAATTGAAATTTTGATAACTCGAGTCTGTGTTGCCCAATCGATCCTAATAAATAATAAAAAAATAGAAATATTGAAAATTGTCTAAAAACCTAAATTTCTATATACTTTTCTTTAAAGCATAAAGTTAATTTCTTTTTACTTACTTGCAACATTCTTATCGTATCTAAAAGATTTTTCTTCTCATTAAGCAACGTTTCAACATCCTCTTGAGCACTCGCTAAATGACTTTTCAGAACTCCAATTTCTTGCTTATAACTTTGCATAGTCCTAAAACAGATGTTAAAAATCAACATACAAAAATCAATAAAATTAAATTGTTGAATATACCTATTCTGATCAGAAATTTTCTTATTAAGAACTTCAATATTGGACTCCAAGTGTCCGACTAGATTCGTCAAACTTAACGTATGGCGAGCAGCTGCAGCCTTTTCCTCTTGTCTCTTAATCTCTTCTGGAATATAAAAATTGAAATCAGTTTTCGAGATGTCTTATATATAAAGTTTTCTTTCAAACCTTGTTTTCTGATTCGATCAGTTTCCAAGTCCAATAACCCATCTCTGCCGTCCAGCCTGTGGCGTTCTGATTTCGGTATCCTGAATTCTCCAGTTTCATCTCTGGACAGAACCATCTCTTCAACACAGAACCTGATTGGCGGATGATGGAGCTGAGGATGGCTGGATACTGATCCGGAACCAGACTGCATCAGGCTGTGTGATTGTCGGTCTTCGCAAAGGGACGTGACTACATTGTTCAGGATAACCTAATTAAAAAACAAAAATGTAAACATTGTTTACATAACAAGCAAGGAATAATGTTATGATAACAGAGTTCTAGAAGGTGCAGTTATCATAACATTATTCCTTGCTTGTTTATATGAAAAATACGCCTGATCGCTTGGTAAATAATTAGACATTTTCATAATTTTCAATACCAAAAGCAAGCTTAAGAGAGCGTTGCCATGGCAACAATTTTCAACTGTCAAAATTTTAGCAATATTTGAGCAATATAGAACGATTTTGGAAGTTTTTTTTGTTGTAAAAAAGTTAAAAGTAAAGTGTAATCAGGTTGGAAGAAAGTTCGAATCTAATAAGAACCCAGAAAGAGTAAAAAAGAAACTAATGGGAATCCAGGATTAGACAAAAGTCTAGAATTTGAGTGAAAACTAATAAGATTCTGTGGAAAATTATTGAGGGTCCAATAAGCATCTAGATCTGAGAAGTATCTAAAAAGATCCTGGTAAGAATAAGAATCCAGTTAGACATAGTTAAAGCCTAGTAAGATTCTCGTAACAAGTTTCTAGTGAGAATCTAGAAACTGCCTAATCAGGATCCAGGAAAAAAATAAGAATCTAATAATATTCTAGTATGATAATCTAGTATGAACATATTATGATATCTAGTTTGATAATCTAATATGAAAGTAGTACGCGTTCAATAAGAAATCTAATAAGAATCTGGAACAAATCTAATAAAAGTCCAGTCAGACAAAGTTATAGTCTAATAAGCTTCTGGTAATAATTGGACAAGTTCTTGGTAAAAATCTGGTAATAATCTCATGACAAGCTGGCAAAAATCTTAAGAAAACCTAGTGCGAGCCCAATCTAACAAATTTCTTGTAAGAATCTAGTGTGAATCTTATGCGAATTTAGCAACAGTCTAGTTAGAACTCATAGTAATCCAGAAATAATTGATATTCTAGAATCTTGGTTCTAGAAGTTACTGGTAAGAATCTGGTGTTAGTCTTATGCAAATCAATTATGACAATTTGGTAAGAATATTACGAAAAAGTAGTGCGGGCCCAATCTAACAAGTTTCTAGTAAGAATCTAGCGAGGATCTTATACAAATCTAGTACACAGTCTAATTTGAATCGATAAGAATCCAAGAAAAGAATCCAGAATTTATTAATATTCTAGAATCTAATACAAATAGTCTAACAATATTCTGGTCTTATGAAAATCTAACAAAGCTCTAACAAGCATTTAATAAGAACCCAGAATCTGAGAAGATTCTGGTAAGAATCTAATAGAAATATACTAGAATCAATTTAAATCTAACTAGATTCAAATTAGAATCTATTTGCAAACTTGTGAATGAATCGTAAATGATATATTTTGCACAATTTTTCAATTTTCAAGCCGAGTTTAATAGAATGTCTGTCAAATTTGTGAAATAGGTTCAACAGTTTTTTGCGAAAACGTCGACAAAAAGTTAAAAATCAGCTCTGATACACACACACATACTTTTTCCAAATTTGGTCTCTGTCGATTCAGAATGACTTGAAACGTTGAAAAAGCATAATCGGATATTCTGTCATAAACAAAAACTCCTTAGGGAAGTTTAAAAATAATGTAGTCTTATTATACCATAAAATACAATATTAAATTTTTAAGACATCTGAATGAGTTAATAATATGCCAGCAGTAATTAAACTAAATAAAATTATTTAATGTACATACTTGCATTGGTATTGGATTTGGTACAACTTCGTCTTCTATAAAGTCAACTAATCCAGCAACAGTGCTCATATTCAAAGACATTTCTAAATTATCTACTCTGACTTCTAATTTGTCCTCGAACCAACTGCAAAAAATGAAATAATAAGTACTGTATCATTTCTATTATACTTCTTCTCTCGTTCAATTAAAACTATATCCAAAAGCTTAGAAAAAAGCATACAAATATTTGTTTGATATTTATTACCTCATGGCGTCCGAGCACTTTTGCACAGTGAGCGCACTCCCACTATCCACAAATCCTTTTGGAAAGTGGTCCAGCCTGAGCCTGACCTTCGGCTCACTTATTTTCACCATTGTATCTGCTGCAGTGGTCGAGGGAAAGTCGACATTTTCATTGTTGGTCGTTGCAGTCTGGTTGCTACTGGCTGTGTTCGACGACCAGACTCGGGAACGGGATGCAAACTTGTTCTGCATTTTTGATAAAACAAAATTATATAGATTATTTGTTTATCAAGTTGGAGATGAATCGATACGTAGAAAATGGAATTGAAATAATTTAATACTGATAAAAGTAGAAGAAATTTTTATTTGACATAGGCAAGAAAATCTGATGTTACAATTTCAAATAGTTATTTTATTGTTTATTGTAATACTTGAAGAAAATAAGAAAATCAGTATACTATATATAGTTTAGTATCGATTCATCATAAATTTCTAAACACTCTTCTAAATTGCTTCAAACTACTTTAAGCATTAATTTCTAAATATCATATATTAATATAAACTTTACAATATTAATGTTGCATTAAACTTTTAAATTTTTTTTCCATATACTAATTTAAATTTTGAATACAGTACAGGGCATGCAAACGCAGAACAATAAAATAATATACAACGCTTAACTTCATGAAGTGAGTTTAATTTCAAATTAACGGTAGACAACATTGTAAAAATAAATTTTCAAAACATAAAAATCCTTATTCTATATTTTTAGAGATTAAACTCGCTTAATCGAAGAGCCACGTTGTTACACAACAATCAATATTAATATAATAAAAATAATAATAATAAATGATGCAAATACCTTCGTCTTGTCGCGCTAGACGTCGAGAGCACGACACAAAGAAAGACAGAAAACACAATCAGAGCGGCCATATTGAATTTTGTAGATTTTCATTTTATTTTTGATTATTTTCCATGCAGAAAAGCACGAAAATATTTTTGTTACGTTTATATATAGGGGAAAAATACAAAAGTACAAAATATTAGTAGTGTTATTATAAAAATATGCACACATATGAAAAATATTTTTAAAAAAATTAGTGTTGCCATGACATGAGTAAAAAAATATTCTGGACAACTGACAATAATTTAAAAAGTAGGAAAAAAAGTGTTTTAGATGTAAAATTTTTCTTAGTCTAAATTCATTATAATTCTTACCATTATTGTCAATTGCCATATCAATAATTAATGTAATAGTTATCACATACAAAATGTATCCATGATAAAAATCTTGCTTTAGAAATATCATTAACAAAAAAGCGACATAAAAATGTACGACATAAAATATCAAGAAAAATTATTGATGCAAAGCAACAAACAAAACCATGTCGTGTGAAATTATAGAAACTTGCTGTTATCGATTTTGATATATTAAAATCACAAATATTTTATTGTATTAAAAACAGATTATTATTAAAAAATATATATGATAAAAAATTACCTGTAATTCATCCCAGGGTATGCAACTGCATTCATCGCAACCTAGTTCATAAAATTGAACTTTGGTGCTTGAATTGAAACCGGAAGATTGTTGGGCAAACTCTACATTTGATATTTTGAAAGTCGACATTGATATCTATATAAAAAAAAATTTGTTAATTTTATACTAAGTTTATTTAAATAATTTAAACTGACCAAATCTTTTCGTTTGCAACTGTCGTGTGATTGTTCTGTGGGTGTACTTGCACTTGTCCTGACAGGTTCATCGAAAACCAGGACTTCATTAGCTACTTCTATAGGTGATGCCTTTATCACTTCGGCATCGCCCATTTGAGTAAATGTGTTTACACTGAAAATGGAATAAATAAAATTTAAACTAATTTGGAACATTTGCCTGATAAATGTAACTCTAACAAAAAATATTGAATAAATACTCAATATAAAATAACAATTATTGGGGCAATTTTGCCCCGAATTATTTCTTGAAAACTGTGAAAATATCTATCTATTTGTTGTGCGATCAGGCGTATTTTACATATAAACAAGCAAGGAAGAAATTTTACATGAAAAATACGCCTGATCGCATTGCAAATAGATAGACATTTTGATAAGATAGCGTTGCCATGACAACACTATGTTATAAGGCAAAAATGCCCATAAGTTTGTTCTCATTTATTTTCTAGATGACTTAAAATTAATTTCAATAACAAACCTGAACATGGCGTCCAGGCAATTGTGACTTTCCTGACTATCTGGATCGTCACCTTTTAATGCCGCTACCATAATAAAATTATCACTATCATCATCACTGAGGTCACTCCTGATCGACATTGTATCACTTGTGACATCATCAAGTGTGAAGTCTTTTTTTGCAGAGTCCATACGATTCATTAAACTTGTAAAACCTCGTTTCATTGTGGATAGTCCTGTAATGATAAATGATAAATGATTTCAAACTTAACTTTACATTATACCAAAAATTTTCACTAATTTAGGTAATTTTTTGAAGAAAAATGACAAAAAAGCCTCTAAATATCTTGATGACTAATTTGTGATTTGTAGAAATGAAAGTAGATTTTATATTTAAAACTTCAATAAAAACATTGATAATTATTACCTGCATTTATATCTTTCGATATGCTTGGAAAACTGATATCAGAAGGAATCTTTGGAGGCGTTATGTTGGCTGGCATCCTATCATTCGTATTTTTTCCTGTAAAAATAAAATTATCAATTAATAACCACCATAAAAACCTTGTAATGTATTTAATATATTATTATCTTTTTACTTGTAAGAATAGAATGTTGACTAGAAGGTGCACTGTGATCCGTAATATCAACATGCTGTTGAATATTATTCGGATAAGCCTGTTCATTTTCTGGAGTGTATAAAGGCGACTGTGGCAAATCAGTTGATGTTGCTTTTTTTGTTGTTGAACAAACCGAAGAGTTGTTTGTAAAACCACTGGCTGTAAAAGTAAAATAAATATAAATAATCATCACCAGAATAAAAAAAATATTATTTTTTGTATGAAATGAAATTGTTCTTAAACTATAATTAATTCTATGATTATTTTATTTACCAGCCATGTGCAAATCTTCTGCAATACTAGCTGAGTCATGTATCATCGATTCCATATCACCACTTGATTCCTTGCTGGTGTTCATACAAGCCATCACAAGTGTCACCTCTATCTACACCAAAATAATAATAAAAAAATTAACAATATAAGCCTAGCAAGTTTCAATTATATTCAACTATCCATTATCTTACTTGAGGAATAACACCAGCCACAAGCAAAGATCCAGCAGTGTCCTGCTTCAAAATTCTAGTCGAATCAAGTGACAAAAATGTAGTCAACTCAGCGACTTCTTCCATAAGTCGCATCAGGAACAGGTATTGATAATGATTGATCTGCACACTGACCAAATTGCTTATTGAAATCAGAGCGTTTATCTCTGCGTGTGTCGGTTGAAGTTTGGTAAAGGAATTACTTTGATGATTTGATGGGATTGAAGTTGATTGGTTTAGTTCGTATTGTGACATTGTCAAAATCTAAAAAGATAATAGACATATAATTTCAATTCAAATGTAGGAATATTTGACAATGTTTTATTACCTCGTTTTCGGTGTCAAATGGATTATATCTCTTTCTCTGTTCATTATTCAACAACCCTGGTACATAGCCGGAAACATTTGATTTCCCTGATTCCACTCCGGATTTCTGTACAACCATATAGTAACTGGTAAAGCGTCCAAAAGTGGAACTGGTCTAGTTTTGCCAACAGACTTGGCTCCATAAAAATCAGCCCAAATTGGATCCAGGCGCAAGCAGAACACATCTCTGCTTTCTGTCCACAGCATTTCACGATAAAGTCTTGATTTGGCCTCTGCTAGAGGTAGTTGGGATAATTTTGGAGGTTGTGGTCTCACGGCATCTTGACCTGGAGGAAATTAGTAATAGTAGAAAGTATAGATTGAAATAATTGTTATATAAATCAATAAGCAATTGTTAATTTCTTACCGTGAACATGAGATAAAAATTTGCTATGTACAATATTGAAGTCGTTTCTAGCAGTTGGGAAATCTTCAGCAAACACCAGGCCTCCATTTTGCAATCTGTCCAGACAGGATTCGAGATCAACTCTAGTGGAACCATCACGTTCTCGGACATTACTTGCACAAAGACGTGATATCTAAAGGAAAATAATTAACTAGCTGTAAGTAGAATTCTGTCTTGAGGCAATTATGGCATCGTGCCTTAAGGCAAATTGCTGGAACTTCCCGTACCGTAACGAAATGTTCGAGAAATACTGAATGTTTTCAAATAGATTATTATAAATATTGTAACATTGTCTAATATTTATAAGAATTGTATAAACTGAATTGCAGAGTTGAAATTATTTGTAAAGTATATTAGAACTATAGTCAGAATTAAAAATAAAGTCTGAAATATTTTCGATATACAAAAAACTAAAAAAAAAATAATAATAATAATAATAAAAAAAAAAATTGGAACAAATTTTTTTTTCCCAAAATCGATTATTTTGTTAAGACAACCAGAAAGTTCTTTGAATCATTTAAATCGGACGCTTAGTTCTCTCAAAAACTGCCATTTTTTACATATTTAGCTCCGTATCTTCGAAATGGCTGGGCCTGCCTTTGCCAAAAACTAATAAACACTTCTCCCAATCATTACTAATTGAATGCTTTTTAGATCATTCAAATCGGATACTCCGTTCTCTCAAAAAGTCGATTTCTATTTACTGCACTCTTTGCTCCGTATCTCCGAAACGGCTGGGCCTGCCTTTGCCAAAAACTAATCAACTCTTTTCCCTATCAATAGGAATCGAATGTTTTTTGAACCATTCAAATCGGTTGATCCGTGCGCCCTAAAACGTGACTGGAAATTGTATCACAAATACATACATACACACACACCACACACACACATTTTTTCTGAGGTATGCCAAAACGTTCAGAAACTTCAAAACGTCGAGAAATGTAAAAATTTTGAATTCCGATTTTCGGCCTATTACAATAACTTACCCTACGGGAAGTTAATAAAATGTATTGCTGGGCATGTAATATGAATTTTATTTATATACCTGAATATGTAACGATCCTGGTCGATCCTTTTGATTCGTATATTCCTTTGTAGACTCAAAAATAATCTAAAACAAAAACAATCAATACAATAACTTCCAATCCAACAAAAATTATCAAATTTCATTTTATTTTTTACCCTAGTCATGATTGCTTCCAGTTTAACATCAACATACATTGATTTGTCATTAGGTTGAGCAACAGGCGAACCATCCGCAGCAGCCTTTGTTTCTGGACACATCAGACTGGCACTAGTTAACGATTGATGCAGATTTAGGGCAAAGGCATTCAACCAGAGACAGGTATCCGTGTCCAAGGTTATCTGGATTGGGTTCATGTGGGCGAATAGTTTGGGAGGAGGTACTGAAATAAATAGATAATTAAAATAATGGGGCAATTCTGCCGTAACAGAGCTCATAAAATAGTGTTGTCGTGGCAACGCTCTCTTATACTTGTTCTTAGTATTGAAAATTAGGAAAGAGTCTATTCAATTGCTGTGCGATCAGGCGTATTTTACACATAAACAAAGCAAGAAAGAATGTTATGATAACTGCATCATCAAAGATTCTGTTATCATATGATTCTTTCTTAACATTTTTATAATTTTCACTAAAGTTATCAAACATTTGACTGTAAAATGTTAAATACATAATGTTTTTGCAAACCAGAACGTGGTTTGTGTATTAGAATGGGTGTTAAAAATAATAATTGCTATTATTTGCTTACATGGATAACCATCGTCTTTGGGATAATAGTAATAAGTAAACTCTGCATGTAACGTAGGCAGATGTGGCAGTGAATATCTGTATTTTATCATCTGAAAATTAAAACAAAATAATATATTATAATAAACTACCAATGATTTTAACAAATACAATTTCAAATATTGTCAATTTTATCTAAATTAATAAAATAATACCCACTAGTTTGTTTTTTTTATAAAAATATTAAATATTATTGAGATTTAATGCAAAATTTATCAAATTTATCAAATGTTTTAATCTGCGTAATAAAACTATTTTTATAAGCAATAATTCTCAAATATATATAAAATAAGTTAATTCAAAAATAATAATAAACAATTTTTGCCCATAAAATATTTTTGTTTTATAATACCTTGTTTTATAATCCTCTTTTGTGCTAACGGGAAATACACAAAATCAGTGATTATCAAAAAATTTATATT
>NW_020539725.1:66598006-66608403 GCF_003426905.1 Ctenocephalides felis
TATTAATATGTTTGCAGATGTAAAAAAACTATGGTAATAATTTTAAATTAATTTGAATGACTTAAAATGGAAACAAAAATCCATAACATTTTAATTTGAACAGAAATGCCTTATCCTATTTTAAATATTTGATCAAAATTGTGTGTAGATACTTAATTTTATCATAGTTATCTGCAAACATATTAATAAACTGGTGAAAAAAATTCTGATATCTAAAAAAATTGTTTTTGCAAGTGCTATGTCTTTATTTAGTGCAGTTTAGGGTTTTTCATGTACATTTTTGATTTTGGTTTCTTTCAAAAATATTGAATTTTTTATCACAATATTTTGTGAGAAACCTTACTGTGTAATATAAAAATTACCTTCAGAAAGTATGATTGAAATTCAATATAACAAGCAAGAAATAGTATAAATTAATAAATTCAAGAAAAAAATACAAAAAATCAATGTTGCATGAAAGAGGTTGTACGAATGACAATTTGTTCGAATGAGAATATTTCATGTCTGGAATAGTTTGAAATTGTTGTCCTTGTCTATAAAGCAATCATACATGTTAAATTGGCTTTTGAATGCATAGAAAACATTCATAAAAATCTAAAAAAAAATACAAATAAATCTTACCCTCATTACACAACCGACAAAAAAAATACAAAATTATCAAATGTAAAATGCATTCGAAAGCTATCCGCAGAAGATGCGAAGAAAAAAAGATAAAAAAATTCATTAATAACCTCTGACTTTTGTTAATAATGTAACGTAACTGATTCAAATTGGATAGAAGATCGAAAAATATATATTAAAAAAAATTCTTATTTATTATTTTTATGGTTCCAATTCAAAAATTTTCTGTAATTTCTGTTCTGTACATTATCCAATTTGAATCAGTTAACAACAAAAGTACGTGCAGTTTTTAATTGTGAATTAAATATATGTTGATTTAATTTTTGAATAAACTGAAGAGCGTTTATTTAAAATCAATATTAAACTAACATTGCTAAGGTGATCTTAAATGGTGAAATGTTCATTATCATATTAAATTTCAATTCAACGTATCTACTTCATCAAAATAAATAATTTTATTGTTGACTTCAAATTATCAATATACCTCCTTCAAATTATAAATATACCTCAATTTTTTTTCACATGCCGTGCAGTGCCGTTTGAAAATTGTAAGTTACATGCTTTTGTTGATTTGTAATTGAATCTTTTGATGTCTTGGAAAACTTTTATTGTTACACATAAAAGATGAATTATAAATCAATGGAAGCATGTAATGATTGCATTACACATATTCGCCTCATATATATTAAGTATATTTTGTTGTTAATTCTTGCAACTTATTGTTTAATATTTTATTCAAATCATGTACGTTTGGCATGTTATGAGTTCCAATTAAATAAAACTGATTCCATCTCATATGTGGTTTTTATTTGATTGTAAAATAAGCTTTCGTAGTTATACTTTGTGAAAACTTGTGGTTACAGTTAGGCATGTGCCAAAGAAATCAGAAATTGGTAATAATAATTGCAAATAGGAGTGAGTGGTATCTTGCTTGAAGGCAAGTTTCAAAAACTTTTCTGTGTGTTGTAAATAATCGATTTAACTCTTTTGCTATGAGTGTCGCTTATAGACAAAATATTTATCACAATTATTGAGAAATCTTATTCTGTTATTATGGTTTTTAGTTATATAGAAGTGTAGTTTCTGATTTTTAAATTCATTTTCATAAATGGTGATTAAAAAATGTAAAAATATTTTTTGTAACAAATATTTTTTGTCAGCTTGCTGCTGCCTTATATAGCAACAGCTTCATTACTTTGATAAAACTCTCATTGCTGCAGGATTAAAATAATTTTATTACTAAACCATTTATAATTTTCTTAAACCATTTTATTGTATTACAGCCAAATTGGTTGTCATTTCTTTTCATTTATAAGTGCCATTTATTATTTATTACAAAAATATACATATAAAACTATTACAATTTAACTTTCATCATCAGTCAGCAGCATTTCAACAAGTTCCTGTTTGAACAATTTTTTCGCCCTCCAATCTTTGGGGGCAACCCCACCGAATCATTGTGGGGATAACCATCAGTCTTGTTCGAGGGTCTTTTCTGAAGGGACAGTTTGGATCTTTCCAACTGAAAAATAATAATTTAATCATATTAGATTAAATTCATGAACATAATACAGATATCATTTTAATGAAGATACTATCCTTTATTTTGTACTCTATTTTATTTATATTTATTTATGTTATTATTCACTTATGTTACTAGATGTTATATTATTTAGCAGTTGTTACAGATATTGTAATTAAAATATAAGATTAGATTCATGGACTTGGACTCTAAAAAAGGTTAACAAAAACTGTCTAGAGATGAATGCACAAATGAAGTAGTGCTGAGAAGAATGGGTGAAGAAAGACCATTACTGAGTACAGTTATTAAAAGAAAAACTAATTGGATCGCACATATTTTGCAAAAAGAATGCCTTCTGCATGATGTCGTCAAAAATAAAATAAAAGGAGTAAAAGGATTTGAAAGAAGAAGAATGCAAATGATTGATGACTTATGCTAGAAGAAAAAATACATGGAAGTGAAAGCCATAGCACAGGGTGAGAAAGTATGAAAAGCAAAGTGCATAAAAATGAACAAAAAAGCGATTAGTGATAATGGGAATAATAAGCAAGGAAGGAAAAGTGAATTATTGATTTCTAGTGCTCTTATACAATGGACAACTCTTTGTTATTATTATTATTATTAGAATATAAACTGTGGCTTACTATAATCTATCTCCGACCTCCACATGGATGAAATAAGTGTCATCAGGAGCCACTTTTAATGCTGCTTCAATAGCTGGTTGAGCTGAAAAATGATTAATGGTAAGAAAATATAATTGTACTTGTAAACAATCTGTTAATTAGTTATTGATTATATACTAATCTTGAAATCAAAATGGATGTATTAAATATAGTGGCTGCACAGAATATCGTATGTAATAAGTAAAGCTCTAAAGAAGCATTTAGAGAATAAAATATTATGATCAGTCAATCAATCAATATATTAAAATGTTAATAAATATATTAAAATGTTATAGATTCTTCATATGATTTTTATTACCTACAACGCAATCAGGACACCAGTTAGTTCCATCAGGAAGTTTAGATCCCGAAAACAATATATGTACTATTTTTCCTTTGAATTCAAATTCATTCACAAACTTGCAGAAGTTTTCATAACCACTAATGTGATGTGTAATTACCATTGTTTTCTTTTTTTGTCTTCGTCAACGCAGCCGGTTTAATAAAATGTATAAAATCAATTAACACGTATGAAACATCCAAGTAACAAGCGTAATGAATTGTTAATCCACTACCGATTCAATCAAAATTCTTATCTAGTATTTTATTGATAACAAGAGAAATTATAGATAAAATTACAACGGATTTGAACACATGCAAATATAAATGAATTTGACAGTTGACAGTTGACAGATGATTCATTTACTCCATTTGACGTTTGAATGTAATGAAGTTGTCGCTTTACTAAAAATGAAAAATCTATACTTGTCAGAGCCACCAACGTCAGTGCAATGTAGAACTGTCACAAAATGTCAACGTAGTGTAATGTGAAATTATTATAAATAATAATATTAATAATAGAAAATGGTTTCTATTATTAAAAACCAGTTATTAAAGCATTTATCAAGGTCTGTGTGTTTATTTTATTAGTAGTTTATTGGTATATGTATTTATATGGCATGTCTTATTTAAATATGTTCATTGCATTAAGATAACAAATTTGTTGTTATTAGGGATTAAATGCAAAAGGGATTTAGGTATCTATATAATATTGATAAACGTGATATTTATTTGAAGTTTTAAACTTTACTATCGCTTGTTTGCACTTGTAAGTTCAATTGTTGCAGTTTCAAGAGTAATGCAATATTTACATGTACATACTCTGTTATTTATATTTTGTTTAAGCGGATATACGATAACTTTGATAATATATTACAAACAAAGGGGACGATTGTAATAATATTTTCCTAACTTTATATGAGTCATTGAGTTGTATTTATTTAAAATTCTACTTGGACAAAATTGGAAAATTCTACTGACTGATCTTTGAACTATTGAAATTTTATTTAATCTGAATTGAAACTGCACTATTATTAAATCTGAACTATTGAAATTTTATGTAAAATGTGAAAATTATGACTATATTATATACATACATATAATAATGACATGTAGAAAATAAATATATACTATTATATAGATATTTTGTACGAACTCTCACACCAGACACTCTTGTCTGTCTAAGATGTATAAAATTTATAATTTCATTCGAATAAACTAAAAAAAACAATATGAGGGGATAACTGACTACTTATCAGAGTACTATCATGATTTGCTTGATATCTCAAGTTATTTTTAATTGTTTGACACTGATATTAGAAGTATGTAGGTGTATAAGCCAAAATTTAACTTTTTTTGACGTTTGCTAAGACAAATTTCTCATCGGTCGAGCATGTTCTTTAGATTTAGCAGAAAGTACAAATTTTATTACCAGTGTTTATCCTAAACTAAATTTTTAAATATACAAAACTTTTGCAGGTTATTAGTTGAAAACCTGCTAATTACTTTTCCGTAAGGATCAGCCAGACCTAGCTTTCATTTACTTTCAAGCAAAATGTAAATAATTCAGATTCAATGTATTAATTGTCCTGAATATTATTACAATAGGTAGGTGTAAGAGCCAAAATTTAACTTTTTTGATGCTTCCTAAGACAAATTTCTCATCGGTCGAGCATTTTCTTCAGACTTAGCAAAAGTAACAATTTTTATTAGCTTTTGTTTTGTCAAAATCCTGAACTGATATAAAACTGTTCGAAGGATATTAGTTGAAAATACTGCTAATTATTGTTTTTGATAAAGATCAGCCAGACCTAGCTTTCATTTTCTTCCAAGCAAAATATAAAAAAATAATTTTGATTCAATCATTATCATTACAATGTATTAATTGCCATTGAATATTTATTAACTAATTAGCATCTAAAATAGAAATAACAATCTAATTACGTTTTTGGTAAAACAGCCAGACCTAGCTTTCATTTACTGTAAAATAAGTTCTGATTCAATCATTATCGTTACAATGTATCAATTGCCACTGAATATTTATTAACTAATTAGCAACTAAAATAGAAATAATAATCTAATTACAGTTGGAAATGGAGCTAAAAATACATTGTTTTTGTCTAATTAGGATTATCGGTGTTATCTTAAATGTGTTAGTAAATAACAATTTCTTTCATTCGCCTACGTCTTATCAATTCTAAATATAATTATTATTGTAGTGATGTTTAAATGAATGCGAAAGCGGCGACACCATTGTTTAAATAAAAATTCTATATGTTTTGTTATCTAATGTTTACATTGCTTAACATAATTTGCAGACATGTTATTATGAATAAAATAATAAAACTAGTTGTTAGTAGAATTTGCCTTAATTTCTAATCTCTGATGATTTTTTATAATTCAACCGCTTATTTTTATTTATTTTAAATTTATTAAATATATAGCCATAGCCCACAGATTTTTTCCAAGAGGACATAAAAATACAATTATTTTACATTATGGATAACAATTAATATATATATATATATATACAATTATTATACAATATGGATAAATTGCAAGATATAGTAAAATTAATAATGCACTTAACACAAAATTACATAATAGAGAATGTAACAATATTATTATTATCGTAGGCGAAATTGATCGTTTACAAAGTTTCATCAAAATTGTCCAAAAAATTTTAATTACTATAATCTTTCGAACAGTTTTTGAATTTTTACAATCGATTCAGGATTTTTGGCCAAAACCTGGTCGAACAATTTTACACTTTTTTGCTAATTAGAAAGAAACGGCTCGGCTGATCGTTGTTCAAAACTGACCAAAGCTACTCCTTATCGAGTTATATAGAATGGCTTTTAAATTTTTGTAATCGGTCCAGCCGTTTTTGAGAAAACGTTGACGAAAGGTCAAAAATCTGCTTACACACACACATATATACTTTTTCCAAATTTGGTCTCATTTGATTCAGAGACATAAAATTAGCAAATCGGGTTTTTTGGCGAAAACAACGTACAATTTTTAAAAATTTAAAGGACTTTGACTATTGTAGAAAAATGTTTTCATTATAAATTAAAATGTATTTTCGTTATAATAAAGATAAGGTTAAATGGTTGACAAACAAATTGAAAAAGTAATCGTTTTCAATATAATGTTGTTTATCATCTTTCGATTAGTTTCAAGGTCTTCAATTACTTTAGAATATGCAAAAATATTTATCAACATATGCAAATATGCATATGTGTTATCTTTAAAAATATCTTAAGATTAATATGATATTTTTGAATTTACAGATTAATTTTTCATTTTGGTTCTTTAATTTGTTTTTTTTTTTTTTTGAACAAATGAAGTACTAAAATGCTATTTTTATTACAGTTACTTATAGTTTTTTTCTATCTTATAGTATCTATCACTTTTCACCTAATTTTTATGATTCGTTTTTGAATAGATTGTTTATATTTTACATACAGATTCAATCTATAATCATAGTTCATTTACTGTGAAAGTGAAATTAATCCACAAAAGTGATCACAATTTAAATACTTTTTTAATTGTATCCCCATATGGGGGTACGTTAAGTGATATTATAGTTTTCATTTATGAAAACACTTCAAGAGAATAATAATGCAAGTTCAACTGCGAATTCGATGAAGGCCAATTAAAAACAAATACAACCTAACACAATGTCAACTAATTTGAATTAGAGGAGACCGAAATAAAATGGAAGAAGACAATATTCCTTGGCACTAGCTTCAAAATCCAAAAAAGAAAACACAAGATCCTAGAACGCCCATAAACTAAGGAATAGATTCAGTATATTAGAAACACGTCGAATGACACCGAAAAAATTGTCAAACCTCCGCCGATCTTTGTTTCAAACGTTTCTGATATTACGACATGTTCAACGACATAAAAAAAGTGTTAAACGAAAAACATATTACTATAAATGCATGCTTGATAATTCAATTAAAATCCAGTGCTCAAATTCTGACTCCATAGACATCTAGTGAAGTTATTAATAACCAAGAAAGCCGAGTTTCACACTTTTCAACTTAAAGAAGAAAGAGCATTTCGAGCAGTAAGTAGATATATCCACCATTCAACACCCATTGAAGAAATAAAATCAGAACTGCTCAAATCGGGACACGTAGTAAGAAACAAACTAATATTAGAAGTAAATATGATAACGAACCACTTAACTTGTTCTACATTGACTTAGAACCAGCTGATAATAACAAGTATGTATTTAACATAACTAAATTTAAAAACTCAATTATAAAATTGAACACCACTCAATAGAATTCACAAACGAATAGTACAATGCAGCACGTTGCCAAAAGTTGTATATCCACCGCTGTTTGAAAATGCTCAGATTTTCATGAGACTGCAAAATGTAAAAAAGAGCCTCATCTTCCAGCCAAATGCACCTTATGTGATCAAGACCATGTTTCGAGTTACAAAGGTTGTCCCGTATATCAAAATTTATACGCTCAGAAGTATAAACAAGAGGTTCGATTAACAAACCGAAATGCAGTTTACTCAAATCCGACTTACACTCAACATACTACTGAATCAAATATAAAACAAACATTTCCTACAAATGGAAATCGTTCAAATCTTAACAACGTATCTTACGCCGATGCCACTAAAAATAATCGTTCCTTTCAAAACTCATCACCAGATTCTTCCCACTCCAATAAATGAATTCTTAACCGAGTTCAAAATTATGTACCAAACAAATTCAACTATTCTCAATATGCTAACCATTTTAGTAAACAAATTAAATAATGGTAGAAGCAATTAAAATATGTCAATGGAACGCAAACGGCGTCATTCAACGTAAATACGAATTGGAAATATTTCTAAAACTCAATCTAGTCGATATTCTACTAATTTCCGAAACTCACTTCAACGATAAATCATATTTCAACATTCACAACTACATAACCTATTCTGCAAATCACCCGATGGGAAATGTCATGGAGGAGCAGCAATTCTTATAAAAAACAATATTAACACCACACCTTGCCCCCTGTTCAATCAGAGACTATACAAGCTTCTTTAATCTCTATGCAAACGAAAATTTATGATATAACACTAGCATCTATTTACTGTCCGCCAAGACATAAAATTTTAGCCGCTGATTATACTTCATTTTTCAGCAGTTTAGGCAATAAATTCATTGTCGGAGGTGATTTTAACTGCAAACACACATCATGGGGATCAAGACTAACCACTGCCAAAGGAAAAGAACTACTAACATCAATAAATCAAATAAATGCTTCTTCACATATAACTACTAGTCAACCAACATATTGGCCAACCGATGTTAATAGAATTCCAGATTTGCTTGATTTCTTCTTCATAATAAAGGTATTCCAACATCGCAACTCATTATTGAACCTAACTTTGATTTATCTTCCGACCATTCCCCAATTCTTTTAACCTATTTTTCAAGTCCGATTCCTGTTTATCGGCCTTGCAGTTTATTCAATAATTTACTGACTGGAACAATTTCAGAAACATTATAAATTCAAAAATTAAGCTAATTCAACGCCCGAAACTCGCTGATGAAATTGATAATCAAGTTTTGTTTTTGAATAAAACTATCATTGACGCATGCGTTGAATCAACACCAAGTATCCCACCACGAAAAGATAATCAAGTAATACCATCCGACATAAAAAGATTAATAGCTGCAAAGAGGAAGGCCAGGCGGAGGTGGCAACAAACTCATTGGCCGGAGGACAAAAGTAGTTTTTAACCAAATTAGCAATAAATTAAAGAAAATCATCGCCATTTGGAAGAATGATTCCTTTAATTCATATGTTTCGCAGCTAAATAGATATGATGCCTCTATTTGGAAACCTATAAGAACAAACATAAACCTGTAATGTCGAAATCGCCTCTCAAAGTTTGCTCTCAGAACCACATAACTTGGGCTAAAAGTGACGCTGAAAAGTGTAAAACATTCGCAGAATACTTGATTGATGTTTTCAAAAAACAAAACTTGTCACCTGAAATTGAAATATTGAATGCGCTTCAAGGAAATTGCCAAACGTCTATGATAAGACCTTTTAAACCAAGTGAAATCAAAAATAAAATCAAAGTTATCAAATCAAAATCAGCCCCCGGAAACGATCAAGTTTCTCCTAAAATGTTAAAAGAACTTCCACCAAAATGTCTATTATTTATCACATCCATTTTCAACTCCATTCTTCAATTTAACTACTGGCCATCTGTTTGGAAGAATGCAAAAATCATAATGATCCCAAAACCAAACAAAGATTCATCTGACGTAAAATCTTATAGACCTATAAGCCTGCTTCCATCCCTATCAAAAGTATTCGAAAGATTAATTTTACAAAGACTACTAGAAGATCATCCCGAAGAATCCTGGATACCTAACCATCAATTTGGTTTTAGAAGACATCACTCAACAATACAGCAATGCAACAGAATAACCAACTCAATCCTCACAGCCCTGAATAAAAAAGAATTTTGTGTAGCAGTTTTTCTAGACATCAGCCAGGCCTTCGACAAAGTTTGGCACATGGGATTATTATATAAATTAAAGAAAACATTTCCAAAATATTTCACAATTTTGGGATCTTACTTATCAAATAGAACCTTTCAAATTAAAGAAAATGAAGAACTCTCGCTCCCTCCAAACCAATTCATTCCGGTGTTTCCGCAAGGCAGTGCTCTCAGTCCAATACTATATTTGCTATACACCAGTGATATGCCACTCGATCCGACATAACGATAAGCACCTATGCTGATGACATTGCTATAAACCTCAAGTCATGAAGATGTAACAACAGCTACTTTTTTACTTCAAATTACCTGGCGAAAATAGAACTATGCTATGGCTAGATACTGGAACATAAAAACTAACGCTAAGAATCTCAACCCTCATCATTTCACTGAGAAGTCACACAAGTCCTGACTTGTATTTGAACAAGACAATTATACCAAACCAGGATTCCGTAAAATACCTGGGAATACATTTAGACAGTAAACTAAATTGGAAACGCATATTTTTTAAAGAAAAAAAAAACAATAGATTTGAAACTGAAGGAAATAAACTGGCTAATGAGAAGATCATCTAAACTGCCTCTAGAAAATAAACTCCTCTTATACAAAGCAATAATAATCCCAATATGGACTTATGGGATAGAGCTATGGGGCTGCGCCAGCAAAGAGTAACATTCAAATAATCCAGAGAGTACAAAACAAAACTCTGAGAATGA
>NW_020539725.1:66609403-66623149 GCF_003426905.1 Ctenocephalides felis
AATTCATTTGTTTGGCATTGCATATGAAATATTAAGCAAGTTCATGATCTTAGATTGAACTATGCCATATGAACTAAATTTTACAATTAATTCACCTAAGATTTTAACTAAAGTAATAATGTTGAATTTACAACCTTTATCACTTACCAGATAATGCAGGAAATGCAGCATAATATTTATTGGCCAGTTCGACAGGATTTTCACAGCGTTTAGCATATTTTCTGTTGAGTTTGCTTGTTGAAAATCTTTTTCGGGAGATTGTTCGTTTTCGATCTCGCGAAGCTTTGCACAAAGCTCATCAACTAAGCTTTCAATTCCAGCCTTCTGTTAAGCAAGTAATTCTAAATCAAAACAATAGTATGTTTTTGTGATACTTTGAATTGTGTTCTGTCCATTGTGTGAAAGAGGATAATAATGTCTTATATACAATTTTATATATAAATGTTCATAATTAAAGAAATTTCCATGTTAGATGCAAAAATATGCAGACAGGAATAAAAAAAACTGATAATAGTTCACATTCTGAATTATAATGTGAGTGTAATGTAAGTATATAAATGCCAGTCAATTTATAAACTAATCTAAATTATTCACCTGTTCAGAAGCTGATTTGAGACATTCTACAGCAGCGTAGCGTTTAGCTTGTTCAGAAGTCCACAGACCGTGATTTGTTTCAAACCACAAGCAATCTTCCTCTACAACTTGTGTGCTTTTCCTATTCTTCTTATTCTAAATAAAAGAGAAATACGTTAATGAAAATATTCAAGCAATATTAATTAACAATAAACAAATTTAATTTGAAGTAACAAGTTAGCATAATAAAATAGTCAAATTAGTGTTATATTTAGGTAAGGATGCTGTTAAATATAACAAAATATAATCAATAATTACCTCAATAGCACTAGTTGCCTCTCGCAGATCTCTTGGGTTGAATTCGACTGGTGCATGTAGAAGAGACAGCACAAGTCTAGCGTAGACTCGGCCGTCTAAACCGTGTGAATCAAGTTCAGTGGATAACCAGCCTCCGATGCCAGACACTGTCCGGCCAGATACCAGCTGCGGGTACTTCATAACAGGCTACAAACACAACATGCATAAAAAAATATGTGCTACAAAAAAACACACATGCAAAATTACACCCTTCAAACATTTAATTCAAATCAAAAATGTGTGGGCTCTCTTAGGAATGTTAATGTGATTGTAGTTGTACTACTTATAGCCAATTAAATTAAGTCTAAACAATTCTGCCTTAAAATTTGAAGTTTAGTAAATGACAGCGCATAGTAATTTTGATGATTACTTTTAATAAATCACAACGTAAAGAAATCTACAGCACTAAATGAATTAATTATAAAATCTCTTACCTCAACATAGGTTGTCCATTCAGGATTACAAATGCAAATTTGATGTGTTCACGAGCATTATAATAAGCAGTTTGTCAATTGTTTTATTTTGCTTAAAAATATTTCTTATACAAGATCAAATTGCACAATTAAATATATATAATATATACGATTAAATTGGTTATGCAAATAAGCTTCTAATTTTACTTTTAAATTACTTTGACACAATAGTATAATTAAGAACTACAGCAATGTTACTATTGCTAAGAATAACTTAAAAATATTATAATATGATTTCAGATAAAATTGATGTTTTGGTAAATTATAAGTATTACTTTAAAATTGAATAAAACATTTTAAAATGATCTTAATTGGTAACCGTAAAGGTTGACAATTATTCTGCTTCAAAACATAACGCTCTTTACTTCATTTCTGAAGCGGGTGAATCATATCCATTCATTTCCATTGCAGGACTGAAAAAAAAACGACACAAATTATTGAAATGATTATTTCATAACACATGACTACAAATCACAAAATTTATCATCAATTTCAATCAAAAGCGTACAGACCTTAAACAAAATTTTTATTACAAAATTTGCTGCAACATTTATATTAATTACAGCTTTGCTTGATAACACAAAGCTCCATCGAATGGAATGTTAGAAGTATTCATAATATTGATTTATTATTCAAGTCACCATCAACAAAACATTTATGAGGTTATTTAAAATATATAAGTGTATAAATACAGTACAGTTCAAACTGACAAGAGACAATGAAAACATAATTTGAAATTATTCAAACATGATACATTTAGATAAAAACATCATCATTTTAGATAAAAAGGTACAGCAATCAGGAGATATTAATTGTTATATTATAGTTTTTCATATGTTCTTTCTTTGAAAAATTAGCACTTCTTTCTTAGAAAGGAAAAGCGAATGACTGGCAAAAATTATTATAAAACGTCATCCATACATACATCTCATCACCAGTTATCTCCAGTAAACAAAAAATTTTCGAAATCGATCTCAAAAATAAATAGACTTATCACTGGGCTCATCATAAAATGAATCACTTGAATTGACTCATTGTCGAAATGTACACAAACAAAGAAATTTCAATATCTCCGTGGTGCGCAATAAACAAACGACTTATTGTCAAATACGCTGTATTTTATTCTATACGCAGTTCAACTAGACTGGCTTAAGAAAGTGCAATGCTAAAAACTTATAAATAACTCACGATTCACTTGAAAATCACAACACATACCCGTAAAACGCATCGAGATATATTGGACACCAATAAACAATGCAAAATTCGAATAACCTTGTTGATTTTGTCAATCGTTTCGAACGGACACCTAAGATTGCGCCATATAGGCAGTTTATTGCATATGCGAATGTAACATCTTTCGAAAGTGCACGGCGGTGTGAAAAATATCCTTGTCGTATAGATAATGGCATAGAAGAAACGTTTCGAATGTCAATTAAAGCGTATTCAACTCACCTGAATGAATTGGGTGATGTAAAACACCCCATGCAGTCTACAAGCCTGAGAGAGACACAAAAAACATGGCCGCTACGTATTTTGTACCAGCTCACGCGATTGCAGTCAGTCAACTACGACAGGCAGTGTGAAGTGCGCCGCTTGCAATCAATAACCCACAAGGCGGGATTCGGGCACATTTGGACTGTCAGTCAATACATATCGAAAATGAGATCGCACCAAGTCCGGGGAGCTGAGTTTAATTATGCATTTGCACTACTATTCACTTATGACTACTTTAAATGCAAAATCTAAATGAAACATCACAATAAACACATAAAAACAATTAAATCAACACACAACACCACAAAGTAACGCTTTACAACAATGGCGTTCGCACTAAAAAGGATCGGCAACCTGTTGGAACGAAAAATCGACACTCGACATCGGCGAGTGGCGGCGGAGAGCACGATCGAAAAGGAGAGGAGAAATACAAATATATGAAAAACGATTCCAATATTTGTGGTAAACGCTCAGACAGACAAGAAAAATTCTTAAAATACATATATTTATTCTACGCTCTGTTTCAGAAGAGCTACACAGGGTTCCAATCGTTCCAATACTCTTTCTTTAATTAAAATTAGCAATATTACAAGTAAATACTGAATTAATTGCACTTACTAACGTTTTTTATTCAGTCTCTTCTTATTAAAATTCGCGATGAGTATCAAACTATCTTCTAATATCTATAGAAATATTTCATTTTAAGATTTATCTACAAAGGACAATTAAAAAGTAAATTTTAATAAAATATATTTATCTGATCGTTTATAAATCTACAACTTCCAGTTTTACATACATATCATTCCTAAAATTAATTAAAATATCATTATTTTGCAATATTCTTTTACTGATTGTGATAAATTTAAATACTGATAAAATATACGCCTTGCAAAAACATTCATTTATTATATTTGCAGATAGATAAGAGAACATAAAACATAGATAAGAATGTATTAGCAGTATTGTAAGTTGTAAGAATCATTATCTTGAAATGTTTCTTTAATTTAGTACAAGACGTATAAGTAATAACACGTAATAAGAAATCAAAACATTGCATTTAAATGTTGACTATTGCAGTTCAATTGACGTAATGCATAAATTCCTGAAACACAAAAGTTGTTTAAATATAAACATTTATACAAGTCCCATTATTGACTGCGTTCGATTAGTGATAATGGAACTCAACATCAAGCCATTGTAATATAAGCGGTTAAGATAAATATTTAATTCGATCTAATCAGAATAAGGAAATAAATTATAACTAGAAAGAGAAGTCACTTTCATTTTTGCCATTACTTTTATTTCATTTCTCTAAGTTGATCACCTTGAAGGTTGTCAATAAGTAGTTTCAGTTTTTCATAAACAGATGACACTGACCTTCGCCAAGGGAAACTGTCAGAAAAACGATACAGGGTCATAAATTTCTAGGTTATGAATGTTTTTAAATGTAGAGATAATAAACAAACATTAAACGGGGATTGTTTTAATCGTTATCAATAGTTTAATGAATAACGGTGATTTGTAGATAAAACTAATGATAATCAATATATAACTTTTTATATCATTTGCGTTTGTTTTATATATCAACATGCATTGAATTTGAATGGTTGATCACATTCACAAGAATCAAGAAAAATGGAGAGAACATCTAATGAGTACCCCATTTGTCTTCAGCCTGAGCTGTTAGATAGGGATACAATTATACAAGTTTTGACTGAGGTATTGTTATATTAATTTGCTGTACTGTAGAATATGCTCATACGGGTTAAGACTTGTAATGTAATTTATAGACTCATTATTTAATATATTATATATTCATAATCATATTCTTGATAGGTTTTCGAAAAAAAATCAAATATGTATCAGGAAGTCTATATTGTATGTGTTTAAGGGGTTACACTCATTGAGTATCAATACTTTCATCGTTTTCATCTGCAGTGCACCTTAAATTCTATGTGCCTTGCAAAAATGACTTTGGTTCTGAATATATATTAAATAACTTCAATATTAATTTCATTACCTCTCCTTCCACCCAAAAATTTACAAAGAAACACCAATTATTTATTATTCTACTACAATATAATAAATAAAATATCTATAATCTATAATAAGGATATCCCTTTTAATTAAATTTTAATTTAATATCTTCAATATCTTCTGCTATTTTCTTTAGAGACAGTTGAAACTGAAAAATCTAAATTCCTTATCAAGAGAAGAATTGATAGTCATATACAAATCATATGTCCTACCGTTGCCGCAAAGAACTAAATCAAATGCAGAAACTAGTCACAAACATGACAATGTAAATGATAATAATCACATAACAAAGAAACTAAAAGTAGACCATTTTGAAAGTAATAATAAAGAATCGAGAAAACGTAATGGCCATGGTCTCAGTGAAGTGAGTAATAATATTCATAAATATATAATAATAATGCTGGTAATATATTCTTCCTTATTAATAAGTAAAACTACTCATTTGTTCAGCAAATGTTTAAATATGGTATGATCTTCACTCTGGAAACTATCTTTTGGTTGTTTATGATAAAATATTCATGATATCTTTTCTTACAGGGTGATGTTACAAACATAAAACGCAAACGTCAGAAAATAACTTGGCCTTAAATATACTTAACTAGTTATATTGAAAGTATAGCTTAAGATTCTTTTTACATATTGTAAGTTAGTGATATGATCTGTCTAACAGAGTATTTTAATTTTTTACGGGTATTGCAAGATCGCTTACCACATTTATCAATTGAATAAGGTGTTGCAATTAAACATACACTAACGTAAAATAGGAATAGGAATGTTTCAAGTTTTATAAACTGCTGTATATGAAGTCACAATTTAAAGTCATTATTGTGTTAAAAAATAAAATGAGATTACTGAAATTAATTTTAAACTGAAGGTTTGTGAAGGGTTTTAAGGTATATATATATATATATATATATATATATATATATATATATATATCCACTATATACAGTTTGTAATTTTAAATATGTATTTTTAGATTATATTCAAGTATCTCTATTATTACATTGGCTGTAATATTTTTACACAGATAATATAAATCAAGTCAACTGTAACGATATAGCTTTTATTCCAGATTTGCATTTTTACAATATCTCAATGTTAACAATATACATAGAATAATCTCCTTTCGTATCATAAATTTTCAACATTTAATATATCATCTATATTCAGACATTTAACGGATGATGTATATATATATTTATTTTTTGCTATATACATTTACATTTAAAACCTTTTTGATAATAATTTATCACATCCAACATACTGAAAATAATTTTATGACGGTAATGTAAAGGAGAATATTGTAATGGATATAGGAACAGAATTTTTTTTTTTTTTTGAACACAAGCGTGAAGCGTTAGGAACATATTGCATTTTTCTGTGTATATTATTTCTAATCAAAATAACAGGTGGAGATTATTTCATTACTGTATTATAATTTCAGGCTTTTAAAAATCTTACGATGTGAACAAGAGTTAATCAAAATATTATCAAGCTGCTCAAAAAACTGTATATAATCAATATTGTATAATAAAGTGCCTAAACTTTGTGTTACAAATATTTTTTAATCAATTTATTTTTATCAACTCATCACAAAAAGCGTTTGCTTAAAATAATCACTGGATTTTTTTGTAATTGTTAGCTAAATTGTTCCTTCTGTGGAATGTTATTTTTTTTTAATTTTATATCTTAAATTAGCAGACTATTTGTAAGTGGTATTTTATTATAAAACTACATTATACACATAAATGTATCACAAACAAATTAATGGTAAGACGAAAGTAACTTTAAAACACTTTAAAGAATGATTAGAGTGCATGTATGGCTAATATTATATCTAATGTGGTTTCGAAAATAATAAAATATGTAGCAAATTATTTTTATTATTAGGGTAATTCATAATTTGATTAAAAGAATTTTTACTTTAATTACAACTGGATTATTTACTTCTCTGAAAACATTGAAAAAATATTTATTTATAATTGCTTGGGATAAATGTGTTCTAGATTTGATTGATAAAGTTCTATATAGTATGAAAACGTTCTAGATCATTCTGAAAAAGTTCTGGATAATCTAAAAATGTCTTACGTAATCCGAAAATTTTCTGGATAGTCTGAAAATATTCTAGATTATCCTTAAAAAGTTCTGGATTAGCCTGAAAATATTCTGGTCAGTCTAAACATGTTGTAGATTAGTCTGAAAATGTTTTGATTAGTCTGAAAAGGTTCTAGATTAGACTGAAATTGTTCTAGATAAATCTGAAAATTTTCTAGATTAGTCAAAATATTTTAAATTATTCTCAAAACGTTCTAGATTAGTCTGAAAATGTTCTGGTCAGTCTGAAATTGTTCCAGATTAGTCTAAAAATTTTCTAGATTAATCTAAAAATGTTCTAGATAGACAGAAAATAATCTGGATTAGCCTGGAAATATTCTGGTCAGTCTAAACATGTTTTAGAAAAGTCTGAAATTATTCTAGATTATTCTCAAAATGTTCTGTCTGGACATTCACAAAATGTTCTGAATAATCTAAAAATATTCTAGAATATCCTGAAGATTTTTAGATTAGCCTGAAAATATTTGGTTAGACCAAAAATATTCAGAGTAGTATGAAAATTATTCTC
This sequence comes from Ctenocephalides felis, assembly GCF_003426905.1. Classification (NCBI taxonomy): domain Eukaryota; kingdom Metazoa; phylum Arthropoda; class Insecta; order Siphonaptera; family Pulicidae; genus Ctenocephalides; species Ctenocephalides felis. The sequence continues at coordinate 66,616,964 of NW_020539725.1, forward strand.
AAAATGCTCTGGATAGTCAGAAAATTTTCTAGATAGTCTAAAAATATTCTAGATTATTCTAAGGATGTTCTAGACCGGCCTGAAAATATTTTGGTTAGACTGAAAATATATACTGAATAGTCTAAAAATGTTTTAGATTATCCTGATAATATTTTCCATTAGTTCTATTTAAAAATATAGTATTTTTCCAAAAGCTATATTACTTTTTTTTCTAATTTAGACTAGAATAATAAATCCTTTTAACCAAAACAAAAACTGAATCGAATTACCCTAATTTTTAAATAAATAAGCAACATGAGTAATTATTAGGTCAAAAGACAACTACATACAAAAGATTAAATTTAGTCCAAAACTTACAATCATCATCAATCTGACTAAACACAAAATCTGATCAAATTATTGAGGATGATTAAATCGTTTTAAACTTTAATTGATTCCATTGTATAGACTGCCTTGATTACTAAAATTAATAAATACATCTATAAAAAGAGCACACGAGTGACTTTCATCATCGGGATATCAGATCACGAGTAACATTATTTAATTTTTTTTGTAAAATTATTTTTCGTGAATGGTAAATTTGTGTTATCAATTAAATCATTACATAATAGGCAAGATAAGCATTGGCAATAATAGTATTCATAAGAATTGGCAAATAAATATAGAATATATTTATATATCCATAAAAATTGAAAAATAAAATATAATGATTCAATTTAATATCTGATATAATTTATCCTTTCACATTTAAATTGTCGCAATTGTTTTCTAATTGTTGATATCCAGAAAGTATCTCGAGTGCTCCTGTTTAAAACGAAAGAGTATTATCGGATAACTTAGCATAAAACTTAATTACTTTCAATTATGGATATATGCCCATGGAACGCTATATACAAGTTAATACATATACATGACTTTTATATAATAAGTTCTAGGAAGGCTCATGGAACATGTTCAATACTTTTTTTGTAATTATTTTTTCGAGGTGGCTGCCACCGAATCTAAACTTATATCACACTGGTTTTGTATAACACTGATCATTAACTAATAGTTATAAAAAGAAATATGTAATGTAAACTTAATACCCCGCTGTTAGTCTGAAAATGTTCTAGATAGTCTAAAAATATTCTAGATAAGTGCAAAATATTCTAGATAAGTGTAAAAATATTTTGGACTAGTCTGAAAATATTCTGGTCAGTCTGAAGATGTTCTAGATTAGTCTGAAAATGTTCTAGATTTGCCTGAAAATGTTCTAGATTAATCCAAAAAATGTTCTGAACTATCTAAAATATTTTCAGACCATCCAGATTATTTTCAGTTTATCTAGAACATTTTTTGACTATTGGGGATATGTTCAGAATAATCTAGAACATTTTCAGACTACTTAGAATATTTTCAGTCTGACAACAATATTTTCAGGCTGATCTAGAATCTTTTCAGATTAATCTAGGTTATTTTTAGACTATCTAGAACATTTTCAAATTAATATGATATTTTCAGTTTAGAAATATTCTGGTCAGCCTAAAAATGTTCTAGATTAGTCTGAAAATGTTCTGGCCAGTTTGAACAAGTATTTAATGATCAATAGTTTGAGAATTTTCTGGTCAATCTGAAAATATTCTGGATTAATCTGAAAATGTTCCGGTAACTCTGAAAATAATCTGGATTAATCTAAGAATGTTCTAGATGGTCTGAAAATTTCCTGGTCAGTCTGAAAATGTTTTGGATTAGTCTGAAAATATTCTAGATTAGTCTGAAGATGTTCTAGATTAATCTGAAGATGTTCTAGATTAATCTAAAGATGTTCTAGATTAGTCTGAAAATGTTCTGGTTAATCTGAAAATGTCCTTGATTAGACTGAGAATGTTCTGGTCAGTCTAAAAAATGTTCTATATTAGTTTAAAAATGTTCTGGTCGATCTAAAAATGTTCTGGATTAGTCTCAAAATAATCTGATCAGTCTAAAAATGTTCTAGGCTACTCTGAAAATGTCCTGGATTAGTCTAAGTATGTTCTTGAAAGTCTGAAAATGTTCTGGTCAGTCTAACAATGCTCTGCATTAGTCTGAAAATGTTCTTGTCAGTCTGAAGATGTTCTGGACTAATCTTAAAAAGTTCTATATTAGTCTAAAAATGTTCTGACCGGTCTAAAAATGTTCTGGATTAGTCTGCAGATGTTCTGGACTAGTCTGAAAATGTTCTGATTAGTTTAAAAATGTTCCGGACTAGTCTGAAAATATACCGAACTAATCTGAAATTGTTCTGATCAGTCCGAAAATGTTCTCAACTAGTCCGAAAAAATTCTGGTTAGTCTTAAAATGTTCTGGATTAGTCTAAGTATGTTCTTGAAAGTCTGAAAATGTTCTGGCCAGTCTAAAACTGTTCTAGATTAGTCTGAAAACATTCTTAATTTAGAGTTTAATAAACTAGCAGATCTTGCACTTAAGGTCAAAAAAATCTCCAAAAAATACTAGTCTTTAATAATTTGTTTTTAATTCAATCATTATTTGTTTAAATTAAATAAAATGGTATGACCATAAATAGATCTATTAAAAATAATCATAAAAAAAAACAATTATAACCCAAATTTTCGCAACTACTATCCATTACCATTAGTTAATGATCGGTAAACGTTGGCCACAATGGTCGCGTCTGGTCAGTTTCCGCATTAGACCGGTGTCTCGTGGTCTGTTTCCTCTATACGACCCAGGCGCCACGCGTTCGGGTCGGTCGCTGCTGAAACCATCACAACGGCATATTAAAATAATAGAAATTGAGTAAAATTGAGAAAAAAATAGTAAAAAAGTGATTGAGAAATTTATAGAGTGAAATTCAAATGCAAGTGATTTGATATGATTGAATAAAATGTTTTTTTGTTGGTGATTGAATTTACAGGCAAAACGCGCACTGATAATGGTGATATGGGCGAATTGTGATATAGAATGGCAATTTATATGACAATTTTAGTATTCTACCACATCATTTGGCAGAGCTTTCACACGTAAAATGTGCGTGATAATTTTTTTTAAACTTAACTTAAATACTTTTTACAGTTATTTTACAAATTGAAACACATGTTTGCCTCGACAAAAGGCTTTGAGTTTAAATCAAAAGTGTAAAATTACGTGGATACTCTTAAGAATTCAGATTTTGAAAGGTTACACAAATAAAATATACTAAACTATAATTTTTACTATCTAATAATCTAATAATCTAATTTACTAGTTTTTTTATATCTGCTTGGAAATACTCTACAAGAGGCATATTTTATTTCTAGCTGTCATGCACACATATGACATCATATATACAATGCTTAAATTCTATCTAAATTTTGTAATTATTTAAAACACTAAATTTTAATAATTCATCGAACTTTGAAAAAATAGGCTATTTTTAAGGATATATAGGGGCCGATTCTGGCGTAAGGTAGACCAATGTTATGGCAGGGCAATGTTACGCTACATTTTTCATATAAAATGGTACTAAAAACTGCCAAAATGCTATGTAGTTGCTGTGCGGTCAGTTTATTTGATACTGCTATGATACAAAGGTACTCGGATCGAATCCCGGTCATGGACTTGCATAAGAAATGAATTGATATAGACTTAAAAAACAATGCTGAAAAAATAAAGAAAGAAGAAAAATTAAAAAGATTTGTAAATGGTCAGATGTATTTGTATATTTACAAAATTACTAATAATAATAATAATAATGTTAACAAAAGCCCCGTACGACGATATTTTTTATCTATACTCAGGTGAAAATAGATATTCCTACCGCTTGATATCGGATTTCCGTAACTAATATAATAAAAAAGCAAGAATATATGGACCAAAATTCTCGGACGAAATAGAATTGTTATGTTACGGGTCTATATTCGTATGAGTTGATAGTAAAAATGGCCAAAAAGCTATATATTTGCTATCAGGCGTTTTACAAATAAAACCTAACTTCATGAATGTGTTATCAAAAAGATGCACTTGTGATAAATGATGTTACTTGACGCTGATGCGTTTTGTAGGTTAGATTTTATGTTATCCAAATTAATAGCTTTTCGGTAGTTCGTTACTTCCAATTCATACGAATATAGACCCGTAAAATAACATTACCATAACATCTATTTTATCCGAGAATTGGCCCCAAAATATTTATTTTTTTTATTTTGTACGCGTTCAAGAAACTATTTGTAATTTAAAAATATATATTATCAATATCTCAATTAAATTGTGTTTTAAATAATTACCATTATGTGCCGTCAAGTCCCTTTCAGAAAACACAAAAAAATCAACAAAAAAATATGATTTTATATTAATTGATGCAAATGAATATGATTTTCTCGAAGAAAATAAACTTGAGAATAAATATTCATTTGACTTACCGCTATAATAATATTTAGTGATCCGTGGTAGAGCTAATTGTAAGCACAGGGACAGAAAAAAACATTTTTCATATTTTGCGACATTGCGTCAAAATAATTCGTTCAAGATGGTAAGCAAATAATATATATTGTTATTTATAAAGTTGATATCATAATATACTTATATATGATGGTAAAAAAGAATTCAAAAGGACTTGCACAAATTTCAATCGAGAATCTCAAAAAACAACAACATGCAAAAAAGTATTGAAAATGTACCACTCACCTTGTGTTAGTTAGTAGAAAGCTTATAATTAGCGCTTAATATAATTATATAATGTATATTACTTTTTTGCTAGTATTCATTAATTAAAGCATTTGCTTAATAATTGAGCAATATTTTTTATATATCAACGACTAGTGTAAAATGTTATAACTATGATTTGAGCCCCACATTAAAATTGAGCATTCTGATTACTATTAAATAAATATCTTAGAAATCAGTCATCGATATACAAGTTTAAACTATGAATATCTGCGACTATTAGAAATAATCCACAATTTCATTAGCATTGTTGTATTTTATATGAGCACTAGTATTGAGCATTTCATTAACATTTATCAAACGTTAAATTTGAAAAAGTGTATATGTATATTGTATATATAAAGGCGAGTCAATTATATAGTACCTATACCTCACTCACCTTCACACATTACCACTCCTGAACATAGAGATAAAATAAAGACATACATTTTGTCGTTAAATCTTTCAACCAATTTAGGACCAATATCCTCGATCGTTATCCTTGTCGAATGCTTCGAAAGTTGAGGTCCTGTCACAATCGTCCAGAGTCAGATTCTGATTTGGATTCACAGTCAGTCTCACAAGCGGGCTCGTTGGACAAAGTCTACTTAGCAAGGGGGCATGCTCTTCTAAATACGAGACGGAGATGAATAGAAAACAAAACGATAACAGACACATGACATGACATGATGGCAAGGCACTTAATTAACAAGTCAGGACAAAGACATATCACATTATAGTAAGACATACACATGTTCAAGCATTAAGGTTACACTATGAGAGTCGAAAGTAATAAAAAATATTCACCATTTTAATTCAGTTTTGACATTTATTTTCTCAATAAAACACCTACCGATGAAAGACCCCCATAAATGTTAAATATGTCTTTCTAATTTGCAATGACTCGTTATTGTCAACTGTATATAATTCTTGATTTGATTAGTTTCAACTCGCTTACTATTTGTCTTTCAACTCCCATATGACACGAGTCTTATTCTAATAATATTTTATAGCTAAGTATTATGTTATCAATATTAAATTTATCTACTATCAGTTAGCATATTAATCGTCTAATACTAATGCATACACAATGTAGAATATAATTATCAATATTTCAACTTAAATTTTTAGAATAAGAATTCTTGTACTTGTGAATGTGAAATATATTTATTTTACTCGCTGCTTGTAAAGATCAATATATGATATTCATTATCTACATTGCTTCATCAATCTATAACTATCATTTAATAAGAACTTACTTTGCTTCAAACAACAACCAAAAATTTAGGAGAAACAGAAAATTCAAAACATAACGGACATTAACAAAACTTCACATACTTCATGCTGGACAAATGCATCATATGACAATAAAAACCGTTTTCATATTCAAATTTCAAATTTAATTACAAATATAATTATAAAAAATTAAAAATCGGTTTTTTTAATTGATAATGTGTAAAAATAAAAAATCCGTTGTGTAGAAAATTTGTGTCAATATTAATTTTAAAACTGAGACCAAAAATCTTT
>NW_020539725.1:66624149-66648913 GCF_003426905.1 Ctenocephalides felis
CCAAAATCACGTGAAAAAATCGCGAAATATAACGTGGGGGAAGGGAGGAGTATAGTAAGATATCACGTGTATTAATTTTTTACCTGATTTTTTTTTTCAAAAAATCCAAACATTTAAAAAAAAATCAAAAATTTTATAATTTTTTCTCGTAACTAAAAATACACGTGAATCAAGGAGGGGGGGGTGGTAATTTCAATTTTTAACAAAGGAGAGGGGGGATCTAAAAATCCTGAAAAAATCGTATGCGTGATTAATAGACGCCCCCCAAATAGTCTTCCAGACGAACAATTCCGGATTCACCAGCGCTTTTCAGCGTCACCCTTTCCTTCATCGTGAGATATTACAAATTTAACTTTAATTTTAGCAGCCCTTGGTTCTTTCAAACAACTCAAAACAGGTTCTTAAAAGTTTCCGAAAATTCACTTTAATTAGCAATTTCGGAATCAACTTTTACTTCATTCGTTTGAAAATTTTGAAAAAAACAAACTACTAATTCAGTGCAAATCAAAAAGTGAATAGACTTTTTAATAAATCAACGTTTTCCAATAAGGGGGCGTCTAATAATCACGTGAGGTTAAGGTTAAGGGGTGTTTGACAAAAAATCACGCGGAGGGGAGGAATATAGCAAGATATCACGTGTATTTATTTTTCAACCGATTCTTTTTTTAAAAAAATCCAAACGTTAAAAAAAAAATTAAAACTTTAATTTTTTTTCTGGTAACTAAAAATACACGTAATGTTTGTTGGGGGAGGAGGGGCTAATTTTGATTATCACCACGTATCACCAAGGAAGAGGGGGGGGTCCAAAAATCCTTCAAAAAATTAATGGACGCCTCCTAATATTGATGATGACTTTTTATATGAAGTGTTTAGGAATGAGTTGTTTAGTTTAATTGATGACAAAGATCAAAGTTCAGCAATGTGAAATATTCCTGGTTCCAAACAAGTTTCAAATAGTAATCCCAAAACAAATGTCGTAAGTCAAAAAAAAAAGTTGAAAGATTCTCCAGTAATTAGTCAAAAAAGACAAAATTTACCAAAAATATCCAAGTTAAACTTGTTCAATTAACTCGTGTGTCGGGGCGCCACTGTTATTTCCTACTAAAAGTATTCCTACTGAATATTGAATATAAAAAACTATGACAACAAACAAATCTTCTACGATACCAACGCTTACATATTGTTGCATACAATAATAAATTGATCTATTAAAATGATTTTAAATTAAGAACATCCCGTTTTTATATTTGGGGAGAACGAAAAGTTTTCAAATTCCAAACGCCAAGAAAACAAATGGCTATTCAAAACGATAAGCTAAAAATATTTTTTCTAAAGTAAATAAATAACATTCATTGTTAATAAAAATAATGTTGCATCCCAAAGCATATTACGACTGACCGGATCGCTTGACATAAAATAAATAGTTTTAAATACAAAAATCGCGCTTTGTTTAGTTAAAACCCAGTGCTTTCTTAAAATACATATTCAAGCATCAGGAATTTTTTTTCACTACGAGAGCTAACTAAATTTTAGTTTTTTCATAGAAATAACATTTATATATATTTATATTTACATTCATTAACATACACACTCACAAGTATTACAAGAATTATGAATTGTATATGGTATAAGTTTTTTGTGTGTATATGAAACACTTTCAAAATGTATGTACAAAACTTTATAAACAAATACCTCATCAGGTGCAGAAGTGGACCTGCTTTGATAGTAAAGAACATTTAGTTCATGAAAAAAATTATGATAATTCATTTTTGCCAAGTGCTCTATTATAATATATAGAGTAATACCCCACTTAACAATGAATAATATACAAATAAACAAACCAAACTCGCTTTGATAAGATGAATATAAAAAATGTTGAAGGAATAGTTTAATAAACAGAACTTAAGTCTATCTAATAAAGATCTAAAGTAATTAACTAAAAACATAGTACTAATTTCCAAAAAAAAAACTTTCAAAAGTGTTTGAAAAAAGATTAGGATATTACTGTATATATTATTATGAAAACTATTATTGTTATCAAAGCAACAAAATTTTTTAACAACTTTGTCTTCCATAATCCACTAAAGCACAAAACAACTGATGAAGTATTAAAAAAAAACTCACATTCATTCCAATACCTAATAACAATAACAAAATGAACTAAAAACACATTCTTTCTTATTTAACAGCAATAGACAAAAAAAACGTATATCATCATCCGTCAGCCGTTTTGCATGGAACATTTCTTCAAAAATTAATGCAAGACGAAAATATCATTACAAATGAGAACTTTAAAAAGGACACCCGATGATGACTTAAAAAATAGTCAAAAAGTATATAATTATGCAGAAATGTGATTCATTTGTTTTCTTTGTATATTTATATACACCTAAATAAAATCTTACGTAGTAATATAAATACGATATCAAATATTTCTCTATGTTATTATATAATAATGGTAACCAACTTATATAAAATAATTATTTTGGTACTAAACTTGCCTCAGCTTCATATTCAATAGACTATTATATTAAGCACACGCGTGTGCATAAGAGTTAAAAACAAAAATATATTAAATCGCCATTCTTCTGACTTTCACAAACAAATTTTCTTCATGAATAATCAAAATATTAAATCTTTTATCTAAATCTAGAGTACGTTTTCAAGCACATTTCTGAATAATTTACTTTCCAACAACATAATATAAATGGTCATCCAAAAAAGTAAAATTTAAAAAATCTAAAAATAAAAATCTGGCACTAAATTTAGTAACAAAAAATAAATTCAACTAATTTTAATTTAGAAAATTTGATTTTCCATAACAAAAATAAAAGGTTTTTTAATAACTTCCATTTCAAAAGTGTCAAGATCAAATTCTTATTCATTTTCCAACTGAAATATAGTTTAGCAATCATGATACAGCTGAATAGAGCTGTACTTGACACAAAAAAGTCATTTTAAAGTTCTCATTGTGAAAGAAAAATCAATTAACGTGTCAATGGTCTTGCGTAAGCCGATGTGTGCTGGTATGGACATAAACCATCAGGTTGACAAGAATTGTCAGCCCACAACTGGCACGGCATCGAAGTGATCTCGTGAGAGAATTTACAATGGGGTTTCTTACACTCACCAGATGTTTCAATATGATTTCTGGTTGTTGAAGAATGCCTTCGTTTTCTGTCACTTTTTGTCGGTTGACAGCTGATCACAGTTCCATCCTTTGCTAAAGGTTGTATTACAGCTCCATTCTTCAGTAAGTTCAATACATCTCCTGGCTTTATGAAATTTGAGATCAATTTATTCACATCAAATGGAGTCTCGGACTCCATGGCTACATTGTCCGTATCGATGGTGTGATCTTGTTCATCTTCATCCCATTCAGAGCCGATGTATAAGCTTTGCATGTAACTCAAATCACTTAGAATTTCTTCGCCATCCTTGCGCAATTCTGATTTCAGTTCATGTATATCGCTAACTAGATTGTTGTTATCGCAAGACAGACACTGTTTTTCATCATTCGACCATATTCGAAGCAATGGATCAGTTGACACCTTATCGCAGTCCATGGATGTATTGGTTGAACTGTCAATGGTTGATATTTGTTTGTCAGGAAGCCAATTCGAGTTCCAGATGTTGTTGTTGTTATGTGAAGTTACAGTGGGAGAGCATTTTGTACACCACTTTCTCGCACCCAATTGTTGAATCTAGAAATAATAAAAAATTATATTATTTGAAACTATTGTGATAATCAAAAAGTTGTGTTATTAGAAATAACAAATTTCAGTGGCAATTATAAATAATAAATAATGTGATGATTTAACTTACCTCTTTATCAAAAATATCATAATCCATTTGTCCAGTTTTCATATACTGCATACCAGCCATATTCTTCCCAGCATTTTCAATATCACAATAGCAACAGCACGAATCTATTCCATGTGTACTTTCCTCACTAATATTTGCCATGTGCAAAAGATCAAACATCAATTCATCAGTTTGACAGGCCTTTGAGATTTGTTGCACACAAAATTTAACAATAAACTCATCTTTAATGCAATTTTCCAAATTATTCATTATCCCGTTTTGCTTGTACACCATGTAACGTTTTGATTGTGTGTCAGAAGTGATTGCTAACAATCCATCTTCACAAAGTTTGTAGTTGACAGTGTCAATAGCACTTGAAATAGCAAAAGTGGTTCCATCAGCATAGCCATCTTCTTTTATGGGACGAAAATGAGTTTTGGGAGATGTTAACAAATCATCCTCAGGATTATCTGGAACTTTAGTAGCGCTTACAGGAACTGAGGAATTTGACAGAGTGTATGACTTTTGTACCATGGCAAATCTGTCAATTATCACTTGTGCAGGCCACTCGCTGGTGTTAGCTTTAGGCACTACCTCACTAAAGCTGCTCAAGTGTTTGCTGTGATTCAATATGCGATAGGGAGTGTTCAGAAAATTCTGTGATATAACATCTGACCATTTGCCAGATTTTGCATTGAGATCTGAGCTACTTGAGAAATTAGACTGCCACGGCATGCTACTGCATTCACTTTTAATGTTCTTTGTTTCCATATCTGAATTTTCCCAACATGACCGAACAAGTTCCAACTGATGTTTGTACTCATCAGATGCTGCACTTGCTCTCGGATAAAAACTCTTCTCATTAAGCATGCAGTCTGTTTCATCTTCATTAAAATTTTCAGACCAGATTGAGTTCTTCATGAAACGACCACTACTCCTGGGAAGCTTTTTGGCTTTACCATCAACTACATCACCAAACATGGTGTCACTTGGAGATGAGAGTAAATCTTGGAAATCAACTGGTAAGTTTAACTCATCGATGGATGTATCAGCAGGCTTATCATTCCATAAAGCTTCCACACTTTCATTAAATTTTGCTTTGAATTTGGCCATATTTATCTCATCTATGACTGTTTCTGGTCTTTCACATTTTTTGCTGTTCAGTTCATATTCATAAATCCACTCCCGGTTGAAACAAACATCATCCAAATCCTTTTCATCACATTTTATGGGCGTGTCATAACCTTCATCTTTGCTATCGCATTGATTGTTAATGTATTCTCGCAAAAGCTCCTCGTTGCCAAGCTCCCAATCAGTGTCCCAGACATCAGAAGGTCGGCCATGTATTCTATTTTTGGCCTTCTTGCCCAACTCAGCCCGGTTTCTGATTGCCTTGACATTCTGCTGTTTGCGATCAGTATCTGTTTCTTTCCACATCTTATTGCGTTTTCTAAATGATTTTCTTTTATTGTTGTATCTTTTAGTTGACTTTTCTGAAGGAGTGGTAGCTGTTATTGTAGATTTGGTCAACCAAGCTGATGGTTCAGAGGGGTAAAATGATACAGTTTTTTCTTCTTGATTTATTCCTATGAAAAAGAAAATTTAATAGATATAATAGAGGTAAATATATATATATATATATATATATATATATATATATATATATATCATATATAAAATTTTTCTGTAATGTATGTAAAAATACTCCTCCTAAACGATTATTTGGATTTTGATAAATCTTTCTGAAGTTTGTTAAGGGTTTTTTTAGGATGTATGTGATTATAAAATTATAGTAATATTGTAGAAATAAATGGACAAAATTGCAAAAAACAACATGTCATTGTTTGATATTGAAAATATTTGAGACATTGTTTGGCATTGAAAACAAATGAAAACTATTAACTGCTAAAAATTTCAATTTACTTATGAGTCTAGACAATATTAGAATATGTATAATAAATTCATGATTGTGAATAAGAAAAATGAATGTCTACATTATTATTGCCGAAAAGTAGCTGAGATGTGTCAGAGATTAAAATAATATAAATACAGTCAACAGTATATGTTTGCCAGATGAAATTATATAATTTAGTTTAATAAATAACACAATACGTCCAAAATTGCATATACATTATTTTTTTAAAGTTATGCATGTTGTATTTTGCTTTTCTTTACTAAATTATTTAAAAACTAAAAAAAATATTTCTACTTATTGAAAAAATGATTTAGAATTTTGATACATGTGTCAATTCATTTGTTTGGCATTGCATATGAAATATTAAGCAAGTTCATGATCTTAGATTGAACTATGCCATATGAACTAAATTTTACAAATTAATTCACCTAAGATTTTAACTAAAGTAATAATGTTGAATTTACAACCTTTATCACTTACCAGATAATGCAGGAAATGCAGCATAATATTTATTGGCCAGTTCGACAGGATTTTCACAGCGTTTAGCATTATTTTCTGTTGAGTTTGCTTGTTGAAAATCTTTTTCGGGAGATTGTTCGTTTTCGATCTCGCGAAGCTTTGCACAAAGCTCATCAACTAAGCTTTCAATTCCAGCCTTCTGTTAAGCAAGTAATTCTAAATCAAAACAATAGTATGTTTTTGTGATACTTTGAATTGTGTTCTGTCCATTGTGTGAAAGAGGATAATAATGTCTTATATACAATTTTATATATAAATGTTCATAATTAAAGAAATTTCCATGTTAGATGCAAAAATTATGCAGACAGGAATAAAAAAACTGATAATAGTTCACATTCTGAATTATAATGTGATGTAATTGTAAGTATATAAATGTCAGTCAATTTATAAACTAATCTAAATTATTCACCTGTTCAGAAGCTGATTTGAGACATTCTACAGCAGCGTAGCGTTTAGCTTGTTCAGAAGTCCACAGACCGTGATTTGTTTCAAACCACAAGCAATCTTCCTCTACAACTTGTGTGCTTTTCCTATTCTTCTTATTCTAAATAAAAGAGAAATACGTTAATGAAAATATTCAAGCAATATTAATTAACAATAAACAAATTTAATTTGAAGTAACAAGTTAGCATAATAAAATAGTCAAATTAGTGTTATATTTAGGTAAGGATGCTGTTAAATATAAAAAAATATAATCAATTAATTACCTCAATAGCACTAGTTGCCTCTCGTAGATCTCTTGGGTTGAATTCGACTGGTGCATGTAGAAGAGACAGCACAAGTCTAGCGTAGACTCGGCCGTCTAAACCGTGTGAATCAAGTTCAGTGGATAACCAGCCTCCGATGCCAGACACTGTCCGGCCAGATACCAGCTGCGGGTACTTCATAACAGGCTACAAACACAACATGCATAAAAAAATATGTGCTATGAAAAAAACACACATGCACACTTACACACTTCAAGCATTTAATTTAAATAAAAAATGTGTGGGCTCTCTTAGGAATGTTAATGTGATTGTAGTTATAGTTTTTTTTATAAATAATACTTATAGCCAATTAAATAAGTCTAAACAATTCTGCCTTAAAATTTGAAGTTTAGTAAATGACAGCGCATAGTAATTTTGATGATTACTTTTAATAAATCACAACGTAAAGAAATCTACAGCACTAAATGAATTAATTATAAAATCTCTTACCTCAACATAGGTTGTCCATTCAGGATTACAAATGCAAATTTGATGTGTTCACGAGCATTATAATAAGCAGTTTGTCAATTGTTTTATTTTGCTTAAAAAATATTTCTTATACAAGATCAAATTGCACAATTAAATATATTATAATATATACGATTAAATTGGTTATGCAAATAAGCTTCTAATTTTACTTTTAAATTTACTTTGACACAATAGTATAATTAAGAACTACAGCAATGTTACTATTGCTAAGAATAACTTAAAAATATTATAATATGATTTCAGATAAAATTGATGTTTTGGTAAATTATAAGTATTACTTTAAAATTGAATAAAACATTTTAAAATGATCTTAATTGGTAACCGTAAAGGTTGACAATTATTCTGCTTCAAAACATAATGCTCTTTACTTCATTTCTGAAGCGGGTGAATCGTATCCATTCATTTCCATTGCAGGACTGAAAAAAACGACACAGATAATTAAAATTATTATTTCATAACACATGACTACAAATCACAAAATTTATTATATATTCAATCAAAAGGGTATAGACCTTAAACAAAATTTTTATTACAAAATTTGCTGCAACATTTATATTAATTACAGCTTTGCTTGATAACACAAAGCTCCATCGAATGGAATGTTAGAAGTATTCATAATATTGATTTATTATTCAAGCCACCATCAACAAAACATTTATAAGGTTATTTAAAATATATAAGTGTATAAATACAGTACAGTTCAAACTGACAAGAGACAATGAAAACATAATTTGAAATTATTCAAACATGATACATTTAGATAAAAACATTATTTTAGATAAAACGTACAGCAATCAGGAGATATTAATTGTTATATTAAAGTTTTTCATATTTTTTTTCTTTGAAAAATTAGCACTTCTTTCTTAGAAAGGAAAAGCGAATGACTGGCAAAAATTATTATAAAACGTCATCCATACATACATCTCATCACCAGTTATCTCCAGTAAACAAAAATTTTCGAAATCGATCTCAAAAATAAATAGACTTATCACTGGGCTCATCATAAAATGAATCACTTGAATTGACTCATTGTCGAAAATGTACACAAACAAAGAAATTTCAATATCTCCGTGGTGCGCAATAAACAAACGACTTATTGTCAAATACGCTGTATTTTATTCTATAACGCAGTTCAACTAGACTGGCTTAAGAAAGTGCAATGCTAAAAACTTATAAATAACTCACGATTCACTTGAAAATCACAACACATACCCGTAAAACGCATCGAGATATATTGGACACCAATAAACAATGCAAAATTCGAATAACCTTGTTGATTTTGTCAATCGTTTCGAACGGACACCTAAGATTGCGCCATATAGGCAGTTTATTGCATATGCGAATGTAACATCTTTCGAAAGGTGCACGGCGGTGAAAAATATCCTTGTCGTATAGATAATGGCAGAAGAAACGTTTCGAATGTCAATTAAAGCGTATTCAACTCACCTGAATGAATTGGGTGATGTAAAACACCCCATGCAGTCTACAAGACCTGAGACACAAAAAACATGGCCGCTACGTATTTTGTACCAGCTCACGCGATTGCAGTCAACTACGACAGGCAGTGTGAAGTGCGCCGCTTGCAATCAATAACCCACAAGGCGGGATTCGGGCACATTTGGACTGTCAGTCAATACATATCGAAAATGAGATCGCACCAAGTCCGGGGAGCTGAGTTTAATTATGCATTTGCACTACTATTCACTTATGACTACTTTAAATGCAAAATCTAAATGAAACATCACAATAAACACATAAAAACAATTAAATCAACACACAACACCACAAGTAACGCTTTACAACAATGGCGTTCGCACTAAAAAGGATCGGCAACCTGTTGGAACGAAAAATCGACACTCGACATCGGCGAGTGGCGGCGGAGAGCACGATCGAAAAGGAGAGGAGAAATACAAATATATGAAAAACGATTCCAATATTTGTGGTAAACGCTCAGACAAGAATAAATTCTTAAAATACATATATTTTATTCTACGCTCTGTTTCAGAAGAGCTA
The DNA here is from genome assembly GCF_003426905.1 of Ctenocephalides felis. Lineage (NCBI taxonomy): Eukaryota > Metazoa > Arthropoda > Insecta > Siphonaptera > Pulicidae > Ctenocephalides > Ctenocephalides felis. Next base: position 66,633,636 of record NW_020539725.1, read on the forward strand.
CACAGGGTTCCAATCGTTCCAATACTCTTTCTTTAATTAAAATTAGCAATATTACAAGTAAATTACTGAATTAATTGCACTTACTAACGTTTTTTATTCAGTCTCTTCTTATTAAAATTCGCGATGAGTATCAAACTATCTTCTAATATCTATAGAAATATTTCATTTTAAGATTTATCTACAAAGGACAATTAAAAAGTAAATTTTAATAAAAATATATTTATCTGATCGTTTATAAATCTACAACTTCCAGTTTTACATACATATCATTCCTAAAATTAATTAAAATATCATTATTTTGCAATATTCTTTTACTGATTGTGATAAATTTAAATACTGATAAAATATACGCCTTGCAAAAACATTCATTTATTATATTTGCAGATAGATAAGAGAACATAAAACATAGATAAGAATGTATTAGCAGTATTGTAAGTTGTAAGAATCATTATCTTGAAATGTTTCTTTAATTTAGTACAAGACGTATAAGTAAATAACACGTAATAAGAAATCAAAACATTGCATTTAAATGTTGACTATTGCAGTTCAATTGACGTAATGCATAAATTCCTGAAACACAAAAGTTGTTTAAATATAAACATTTATACAAGTCCCATTATTGACTGCGTTCGATTAGTGATAATGGAACTCAACATCAAGCCATTGTAATATAAGCGGTTAAGATAAATATTTAATTCGATCTAATCAGAATAAGGAAATAAATTATAACTAGAAAGAGAAGTCACTTTCATTTTTGCCATTACTTTTATTTCATTTCTCTAAGTTGATCACCTTGAAGGTTGTCAATAAGTAGTTTCAGTTTTTCATACACAGATGACACTGACCTTCGCCAAGGAAAACTGTCAGAAAAACGATACAGGGTCATAAATTTCTAGGTTATGAATGTTTTTAAATGTAGAGATAATAAACAAACATTAAACGGGGATTGTTTTAATCGTTATCAATAGTTTAATGATTAACGGTGATTTGTAGATAAAGCTAATGATAATCAATATATGACTTTTTATATCATTTGCGTTTGTTTTATATATCAACATGCATTGAATTTGAATGGTTGATCACATTCACAAGAATCAAGAAAAATGGAGAGAACATCTAATGAGTACCCCATTTGTCTTCAGCCTGAGCTGTTAGATAGGGATACAATTATACAAGTTTTGACTGAGGTATTGTAATAGTAAATTGCTGTACTGTAGAATATGCTCATACGGGTTAAGACTTGTAATGTAATTTATAGACTCATTATTTAATATATTATATATTCATAATCATATTCTTGATAGGTTTCCGAAAAAAAATCAAATATGTATCAGGAAGTCTATATTGTATGTGTTTAAGGGGTTACGCTCATTGAGTATCAATACTTTCAAATCGGATTTCTTTAGCTATCGTAAAGTACATAAGTGCATCTGCAGTGCACCTTAAATTCTATGTGCCTTGCAAAAATGACTTTGGTTCTGAATATATATTAAATAACTTCAATATTAATTTCATTCCCTCTCCTTCCACCTCAAAAATTACAAAGAAACACCAATTATTTATTATTCTACTACAAAGATGCAATAAATAAAATATTTATGATCTATAATAAGGATATCCCTTTTAATTGAATTTTAATTTAATATCTTCAATATCTTCTGCTATTTTCTTTAGAGGCAGTTAAAACTGAAAAATCTAAATTCCTTATCAAGAGAAGAATTGATAGTCATATACAAATCATATGTCCTACCATTGCCGCAAAGAACTAAATCAAATGCAGAAACTAGTCACAAGCATGATAATGCAAATGATAATAATCACGTAACAAAGAAACTAAAAGTAGACCATTTTGAAAGTAATAATAAAGAATCGAGAAAACGTAATGGCCATGGTCTCAGTGAAGTGAGTAATAATATTCATAAATATATAATAATAATGCTGGTAATATATTCTTCCTTATTAATAAGTAAAACTACTCATTTGTTCAGCAAATGTTTAAATATGGTATGATCTTCACTCTGGAAACTATTTTTTGGTTGTTTATGACAAAATATTCATGATATCTTTTCTTACAGGGTGATGTTACAAACATAAAACGCAAACGTCAGAAAATAACTTGGCCTTAAATTACTTAACTAGTTATATTGAAAGTATAGCTTAAGGTTGTTTTTACATATTGTAAGTTAGTCATATGATCTGTCTAACAGAGTATTTTAAATTTTTACGGGTATTGCAAGATCGCTTACCACATTTATTAAGGTGTTGCAATTAAACATGCATTAAACGTAAAATAGGAATAAGAATGTTAAAAGTTTTATAAACTGCTGTATATGAATATATATGAATATATATGAAGTCACAATTTAAAACCCTTATTGTGTTAAAAGATAAAACGAGATTACTGAAATTAATTTTAAACTGAAGGTTTGTGAAGGGTTTTAAGGTATATATATATATATATATATATATATATATATATATCCATTCTATATACCGTTTGTAATTTTAAATATGTATTTTTAGATTATATTTAAGTATCTCTATTATTACATTGGCTGTAATATTTTTACACAGATAATATATATCAAGTCAACTGTAACGATATAGCTTTTATTCCAGATTTGCATTTTTACAATATCTCAATGTTAACAATATACATAGAATAATCTCCTTTCGTATCATAAATTTTCAACATTTAATATATCATCTATATTCAGACATTTAACGGATGATGTATATATATATTTATTTTTTTGCTATATACATTTACATTTAAAACCTTTTTGATAATAATTTATCACATCCAACATACTGAAAATAATTTTATGACGGTAATGTAAAGGAGAATATTGTAATGGATATAGGAACAGAATTATTATTTTTTTTGAACACAAGCTTGAAGCGTTAGGAATATATTGCATTTTTCTGTGAATATTATTTCTAATCAAAATAACAGGTGGAGATTATTTCATTACTGTATTATAATTTCAGGCTTTTAAAAATCTAACGATGTGAACAAGAGTTAATCAAAATATTATCAAGCTGCTCAAAAAACTGTATAATCAATATTGTATAATAAAGTGCCTAAACTTTATGTTACAAATATTTTTTAATCAATTTATTTTTATCAACTCATCACAAAAAGCGTTTGCTTAAAATAATCACTGGATTTTTTGTAATTGTTAGCTAAATTGTTCCTCATGTGGAATGTTATTTTTTTTAAATTTTATATCTTAAATTAGCAGACTATTTGTAAGTGGTATTTTATTATAAAACTACATTATACACATAAATGTATCACAAACAAATTTATGGTAAGACGAAAGTAACTTTAAAACACTTTAAAGAATGATTAGAGTGCATGTATGGCTAATATTATATCTAATGTGGTTTCGAAAATAATAAAATAGCAAATTATTTTTATTATTAGGGTAATTCATAATTTGATTAAAAGAATTTTTACTTTAATTACAACTGGATTATTTACTTCTCTAAAATCATTGAAAATATATTTATTTATAATTGGTTGGGATAAATGTGTTCTAGATTGGTTTGATAACGTTCTATATAGTATGAAAACGTCCTAGATCATTCTTAAAAAGTTCTGGATAATCTAAAAATGTCTTACGTAATCCGAAAATTTTCTGGATAGTCTGAAAATATTCTAGATTATCCTAAAAATGTTCTGGATTAGCCTGAAAATATTCTGGTCTACGTAACCATGTTGTAGATTAGTCTGAAAATGTTTTGACTAGATAAATCTGAAAATTTTCTAGATTAGTCAAAATATTTTAAATTATTCTCAAAACGTTCTAGATTAGTCTTAAAATGTTTTGAATAGTCTGAAAACATTCTGGTCAGTCTGAAATTGTTCCAGATTAGTCTAAAAATTTTCTAGACTAATCTAAAAATGTTCTAGATAGACAGAAAATAATCTGGATTAGCCTGAAAATATTCTGGTCAGTCTAAACATGTTTTAGATAAGTCTGAAATTATTCTAGATTATTCTCAAAATGTTCTGTCTGGACATTCAAAAAATGTTCTGAATAATCTAAAAATATTCTAGAATATCCTGAAGATTTTTAGATTAGCCTGAAAATATTTAGTTAGACCAAAAATATTCAGAGTAGTATGAAAACGTTTTAGATTTGTCTGAAAATATTCTGGATTATTCTCAAAATGCTCTGGATAGTCAGAAAATTTTCTAGATAGTCTAAAAATATTCTAGATTATTCTAAGGATGTTCTAGACCGGCCTGAAAATATTTTGGTTAGACTGAAAATATATTCTGAGTAGTCTAAAAATGTTTTAGATTATCCTGATAATATTTTCCATTAGTTCTATTTAAAAATATAGTAATTTTCCAAAAGCTATATTACTTTTTTTTCTAATTTAGACTAGAATAATAAATCCTTTTAACCAAAACAAAAACTGAATCGAATTACCCTAATGTTTAAATAAATAGGCAACATGAGTAATTATTAGGTCAAAAGACAACTATGTACAAAAGGATCAATTTAGTCCAAAACTTACAATCATCGTCAATCTGACTAAACACAAAATCTGGTCAAATTATTGACGATGATTAAATTGTTTTGAACTTTAATTGATTCCATTGTATACACTGCCTTGATTACTAAAATTAATAAATACATCTATAAAAAGAGCACACGAGTGACTTTCACCATCGGGATATCAGATCATGAGTAACATTTCATTTTCTTTGTAAAATTATTTTTCGTGAATCGTAAATTTGTGTTATCAATAAAATCATTACATAATTGGCAAGATAAGCATTGGCAATAATAGTATTCATAAGAATTGGCAAATAAATATAGAATATATTTATATATCAATAAAAATTAAAAAATAAAATATAATGATTCAATTTAATATCTGATATAATTTATCCTTTCACATTTAAATTGTCGCAATTGTTTTCTAATTGTTGATATCCAGAAAGTATCTCGAGTGCTCCTGTTTAAAACGAAAGAGTATTATCGGATAACTTAGCATAAAACTTAATTACTTTCAATTATGGATATATGCCCATGGAACGCTATATACAAGTTAATACATATACATGACTTTTATATAATAAGTTCTAGGAAGGCTCATGGAACATGTTCAATACTTTTTTGTAATTATTTTTTCGAGGTGGCTGCCACCGAATCTAAACTTATATCACACTGGTTTTGTATAACACCGATCATTAACTAATAGTTATAAAAAGAAATATGTAATGTAAACTTAATACCCCGCTGTTAGTCTGAAAACGTTCTAGATAGTCTAAAAATATTCTAGATAAGTGCAAAATATTCTAGATAAGTGTAAAAATATTTTGGACTAGTCTGAAAATATTCTGGTCAGTCTGAAGATGTCCTGGCCAGTATGAAGATGTCCTGGTCAGTCTTACGATATCCTGATCAGTCTGAAGATGTTCTAGATTAGTCTGAAAATGTTCTAGATTAATCCAAAAAATGTTCTGAACTATCTAAAATATTTTCAGACCATCCAGATTATTTTCAGTTTATCTCGAACATTTTTTGACTATTTAGGATATGTTAGAATAATCTAGAACATTTTCAGACTACTTAGAATATTTTCAGCCTGACAAGAATATTTTCAGGCTTATCTAGAATCTTTTCAGATAAATCTAGATTATTTTTAGACTATCTAGAATATTTTCAAATTAATATGATATTTTCAGTATAGAAATATTCTGGTCAGCCTAAAAATGTTCTAGATTAGTCTCAAAATGTTCTGGTCAGTTTGAACAAGTATTTAATGGTCAATAGTTTGAGAATTTTCTGGTCAATCTGAAAATATTCTGGATTAATCTGAAAATGTTCCGGTCACTCTGAAAATAATCTGGATTGATCTAAGAATGTTCTAGATAGTCTGAAAATTTCCTGGTCAGTCTGAAAATGTTTTGAATTAGTCTGAAAATATTCTAGATTAGTCTGAAGATGTTCTAGATTAATCTGAAGATGTTCTAGATTAATCTGAAGATGTTCTAGATTAGTCTGAAAACGTTCTGGTTAATCTGAAAATGTCCTTGATTAGACTGAGAATGTTCTGGTCGGTCTAAAAATGTTCTGGACTAGTCTCAAAATAATCTGATCAGTCTAAAAATGTTCTAGGCTACTCTGAAAATGTTCTGGATTAGTCTAGGTATGTTGTTGAAAGTCTGAAAATGTTCTGGTCAGTCTAATAATGTTCTGGATTAGTCTGAAAATGTTCTTGTTAGTCTGAAGATGTTCTGAACTAGTCCGAAAAAGTTCTATATTAGTCTAAAGATGTTCTGACCGGTCTAAAAATGTACTGGATTAGTCTGCAGATGTTCTGGACTAATCTGAAATTGTTCTGATCAGTCCGAAAAAATTCTGGTTAGTCTGAAAATGTTCTGGATTAGTCTAAGTATGTTCTTGAAAGTCTGAAAATGTTCTGGCTAGTCTAAAACTGTTCTAGATTAGTCTGAAAACATTCTTAATTTAGAGTTTAATAAACTAGCAGATTTTGCACTTAAGGTCAAAAAAGGATCTAAAAATACTAGTCTTAATCATTTGTTTTCAATTCAATCATTATTTGTTTAAATTAAATAAAATGGTAAGGCGATAAAAAGGCAGATCTATAAAATAATAAAAATTAGTCATAAACCCAAATTTTTCGCAACTACTATCCATTACCATTAGTTAATGATCGGTAAACGTTGGCCACAATGGTCGCGTCTGGTCAGTTTCCGCATTAGACCGGTGTCTCGTGGTCTGTTTCCTCTATACGACCCAGGCGCCACGCGTTCGGGTCGGTCGCTGCTGAAACCATCACAACGGCACATATTAAAATAATAGAAATTGAGTAAAATTGAAAAAAAAATAGTAAAAAAGTGATTGAGAAATTTATAGAGTGAAATTCAAATGCAAGTGATTTGATATGATTGAATAAAATGTTTTTTGTTGGTGATTGAATTTACAGGCAAAACGCGCACTGATAATGGTGATATGGGCGAATTGTGATATAGAATGGCAATTTATATGACAATTTTAGTATTCTACCACATCATTTGGCAGAGCTTTCACACGTAAAATGTGCGTGATCAATTTTTTTAAACTTAACTTAAATACTTTTTACAGTTAATTTACAAATTGAAACACATGTTTGCCTCGACAAAAGGCTTCGAGTTTAAATCAAAAGTGAAAAATTACGTGGAGAATCTTAAAAATTCAGATTTTGAAAGGTTACACAAATGAACTATACTATACTAATATAATGAAATATACTAATCTATAATTTTTACTATCTAATAATCTAATAATCTAATTTACTAGTTTTTTTATATCTGCTTGGAAATACTCTACAAGAGGCATATTCTATTTCTAGCTGTCATGCACACATATGACATCATATATACAATGCTTAAATTATATCTAAATTTTGTAATTATTTAAAACACTAAATTATAATAATTCTTCGAACTTTAAAAAAATAGGCTGATTTGATGATATATAGGGGCCAATTCTGTCAAGGCAATTTTAAGCTACATTTTTCATATAAAATGGTACTAAAAACGGTCAAAATGCTATGTGGTTGCTGTGCGATCAGTTTATTTGATACTGCAATGATATAAAGGGTACTCGGATCGAATCCCGGTCGTGTACTAGCATACAAAAATAAATTGATATCGACTCCAATAAATTGATAAAGACTTAAAAAACAGTGCTTAAAAATTAAGAAATGAGAAAAAATGAAAAGTATTGTAAATGGCCAAATGTAATAGTTTACAAAACCACTAATAATAAAAATAATAATAACAAAATCCCCGTACGATGATATTTTTGATCTATACTTAGGTGAAAATAGATATCACTACCGCTTGATATCGAATTGTCGTAAGTAGAATAATAAAATAAATAAAAATCTACAAACTACAGGGGCCAATTCTCGAACAAAATAAGAATGTTATGTTACGGGTCTATATTCGTATGAATTGATAGTAAAACCTAACTTCACGTATGTGTTATCAAATAGATGCACTTTTGATAAATTCGTTTGTAGGTTAGGTTTTATGTGTAAAACGCCTGATCGCACAGCAAATAAATAGCTTTTTGGCAGTTCGTTACTTCCAATTCATACGAATATAGACCCGTAATATAACATTACCACAACATCTATTTTATCCGTATTATTCACTAGCACTATCATTATCCATATCCATATGATAATATGCATATTATCAATATCTAAATTAAATTGTGTTTTAAATAATTACTGTACCCATTATGTGCCGTCAAGTCCCTTTCAGAAAACAAAAAAATCAACAAAAAAATATGATTTTATATTAATTGATGCAAATGAATATGATTTTCTCGAAGAAAATAAACTTGAGAATAAATATTCATTTGACTTACCGCTATAATAATATTTAGTGATCCGTGGTAGAGCTAATTGTAAGCACAGGGACAGAAAAAAATATTTTTCATATTTTGCGACATTGCGTCCAAATAATTCGTTTACAATGGTAAGCAAATAACATACATAATTGTTTATCAAATTGATATCATTATGTACTTATATACGATGATAAAGAAGAATTCAAAAGTTGCCAAAAGGACTTGCACAAATTTCCATTGAGAATCTCAAAAAAACAACATGCAAAAAAGTATTAAAAATGTACCACTCACCTTGTGTTAGTAGAAAGCTTATAATTAGCGCTTAATATAATTATATAATGTATATTACTTTTTTGCTAGTATTCATTAATTAAAGCATTAATAATTAAAGCATTTGCTTAATAATTGAGCAATTTTTTTTATAAATCGACTAATAGTAATGAATTTTGTCAATGATTTGAGCCCCACATTAAAACTGAGCATTCTGATTACTATTGAATAAATATCTTAGAAATCAGTCATCGATATACAAGTTTAAACTATGAATATCTACGACTATTAGAAATAATCCCTCCTATCATTAGCATTGTTGTATTTTATATGAGCACTAGTATTGAGCATTTCATTAACATTTATCAAACGTTAAATTTGAAAAAGTGTATATGTATATTGTATATATAAAGGCGAGTCAAATTATATTAGTACCTCAACCTTCACCCATTACCACACTCCTGAACATTAGAGATAAAATAAAGACATACATTTTGTCGTTAAATCTTTCAACCAATTTAGGACCAATATCCTCGATCGTTATCCTTGTCGAATGCTTCGAAAGTTGAGGTCCTGTCGCAATCGTCCAGAGTCAGATTCAGATTCTGATTTGGATTCACAGTCAGTCTCACAAGCGGGCTCGTTGGACAAAGTCTACTTAGCAAGGGGGCATGCTCTTCTAAATACGAGACGGAGATGAATAGAAAACAAAACGATAACAGACACATGACATGACATGACATGATGGCAAGGCACTTAATTAACAAGACAGGACAAAGACATATCACATTATAGTAAGACATACACATGTTCAAGCATTAAGGTTACACTATGAGAGTCGAAAGTAATAAAAAATATTCACCATTTTAATTCAGTTTTGACATTTATTTTCTCAATAAAACACCTACCGATGAAAGACCCCCATAAATGTTAAATATTGTCTTTCTAATTTGCAATGACTCGTTATTGTAAACTGTATATAATTCTTGATTTGATTAGTTTCAACTCGCTTACTATTTGTCTTTCAACTCCCATATGACACGAGTCATTATTCTAATAATATTTTATAGCTAAGTATTATGTTATCAATATTAAATTTATCTACTATCAGTTAGCATATTAATCGTCTAATACTAATGCATACACAATGTAGAATATAATTATCAATATTTCAACTTAAATTTTTAGAATAAGAATTCTTGTACTTGTGAATGTGAAATATATTTATTTTACTCGCTGCTTGTAAAGATCAATATATGATATTCATTATCTACATTGCTTCATCAATCTATAACTATCATTTAATAAGAACTTACTTTGCTTCAAAACAACAACCAAAATTTAGGAGAAACAGAAAATTCAAAACATAACGGACATTAACAAAACTTCACATAACTTCATGCTGGACAAATGCATCATATGACAATAAAAACCGTTTTCATATTCAAATTTCAAATTTAATTACAAATATAATTATAAAAATATTAAAAATCGGTTATTTTAATTGATAATGTGTAAAAATAAAAAATCCGTTGTGTAGAAAATTTGTGTCAATATTAATTTTAAAAAACTGAGACCAAAAATCTTTGGTTAATATAAAAAAATTCTATATTTCCTAAAAAAAATGCAAAGTGTGGTAACTCCCATTTATAATTTTATAAAAATAAAATTTATTCTTAAATATTATATAATTTTAAAACACAATAAAAAATATCAATACAAGTAAAAATACAAACATGGCAAAAAATGCATTTACTATTTCTGTAGGGTCAATGAGCGAACAATTATGCATATTGTAAGATAGCTTGCTAACGCTTATCCATTCTCAATTAACTGCTTTCATGATGCCAAACAGTCTCGAAACATTATATTTATTATGCAATACTAAAAGCTGGTACTAGTTAGATAAATTTTACATCATTCAAGCCGTCTTAAGCATCTAATCTTCTCACAACATTCATTAATGCATAGATGATGTACTTTTTCCATCAGTCAGACACTCAATCTTCAATTCACTCCAGTTACGATTCTCTTCAATATTTTTACTAACCTTGTAGTTGTCTGTTGATCAGAGCAGTAATACCGTGACCGTCACCATTTTTCTTTAAAATTAGCATTGGCTTGTCTTCGGATTGGTCATCAAAATTGTTCGGAATATAACCATTGCTTACAGCCATGGTTTCGCTCACCTAGAAAAAAAGTTTGTGTAAATTAAAGTTATTTAAAACTTGTACAAATTGAATTGTAGTTTCTTAAATAAGTTTCGATTGTATAATTTAAATATGTCTAGATTTTAAACTTAAACTCCCATGTCGCAGAGAAAATTCTGGTCCCTGTTATATTTGATAATAAATTAATAACTAGTTCTTAAGTAAATAAAACAATGTATGCATGAATAAATTAAATGAAAAAAAAAATGAAACCTAAAATTTTCGTACATTTTTGTGACTTTTCTTTGAAGTTTTGGTCTTGAGTGAAGAACTCGACTGACTGGCATGCCAGTTTTCCATCGATTGGCAGTTCTACAGAAAATGCATAAAAATAATATAATAAAATAATAGAAAGAAATAAAAAAAATTGATTGAGTGTTTCTTTTAATCATACTAGATCATTTGACACAGAATTAAAAAAAAATATGAATGAAATTTTATCTTAGTTATGAGTAATTTGATATTAAATATTAAAATTAAAACATTTGTTTTATTCCATACCTGCATTAGTTTTTTGACAACATCTCTACCCAATATATGATCAAAAACTGCTTGCAGAAACTGATCCGTGATGATAGTTAATCTCAACTTATCTCTATGCCAGATCAATACTCGAGATTCCTCCATTGACATTATTGACACCTGAATAAATACCCATACAAAAAATTTAATACATGAAATAATAATAGTATATGATAAACTTACAATATATTATTAAGAATATTGGAAAGACAAGTAGATTTAATTCACCTGAAAATATTCATCAGTCGATACACCAAACCATTCTGGCGAGTCCAGGAACTGGTGCGGAAAAACAATGTGCAGGGCGCGTTGATTCTGGGATACGACCAATCTGAAAACGATCAACGAAAAAAAAATTTGGTCACATATGTAACATAATATTTGATAATACTACATTTGGTCAAAAATAATAATTAATAAAAATAAATTAATAATAATTATTTGACCTAAGAAAATAACTATTAATTATTTTTTTAAATTTTAAATAGACGTCATTAGTAATTAATAATGTGAGATCGTAGGAAGTACACTTGTGCAAAGTTATAACTTTACTTTAAATTGATTGTCAATGTATTCTGCTAATTGAATTTAAATTAAAGGACTCACTTTCCAGATAATACAAGAGAGAGGCTGTCGACTTTGGTGACCTTCTCCTGAGCGTACACCTCCTGATATTTGAGCGACCTGATCAATTTCATGCAGCCTAAAACTTTTTTGAATTGGTGTCTTGTTACCTTTAGGGGCTTGAACAGGGCTTGGTATACCTGAATAAAAGAAAAATAAGGAAATTAATACAAATTACTAATAATTATATTTGAAAGTGATGGAAAAGGAGTTATCATCCAAGCATCAATTATAAAGTATCAAAAATTTTAGCCTGATGAATAAAAAAGAATGTAAATATAAAATATCCTTATTCAAGTTACTATTCAATACATGAAGTTACAATGCCAAAACAAACAGTCTTCTTATAACATTGATTTTTTATCTTGGCAAGAGTTCAGCTTTCAGATCAAATAAAATTCCATATGCATATGCATTGATCTCTTCCTCAAGATGACCTCTGTACTTTGTAAAATGTCGTGAACTTTAATTGTGAAAAGGTCAACATATGTCACATAATGTTTTCAAGCATATCGTATTTCAATTAAGCCACCTACGAGACGAACACAATGAATTAATATGTATCCCCAATCGGAAGACCATCTTTGTGTCTGTGAGAAGATAGTAATTGTATGGGGGCACACGTGCGTGAGATATAATAAAGGACAGATTTAATTGCTACTAACGGCAGTAATTAATACTGGACTTAATTCATATTATTAAAAACGACACATTGATAATCCCACAACGATAACAAATGTTTCTATTAAAAACTGATATTTACATAAGCGAGCTATAAAAACAAGTACCCTACAAAATAGTACGATCCCCCATGTTTTTTTTTTTGCTGGAATATATAAAAAATGTGTTTACTAAAAATCGACCGGGTTCAAAAAAGAAACAAACAGTGCAGCACCTGCTGCAAATGGGGCGCTCCGAGTTGTTTTATTTTATGTCTTTGTTTTCCTTCAGGCGGAACTCCGCTCGCGCGTAGAACACGTGTTCGGGGAAAAACAAATCGTAAAAAGTAGATGTGAAGGAAATAGATTTTACTATTATAAGTGCATTAATATAAATCATAATAGTTATTTCTTGGCTGCTGATTGATGGGACACATTTAGTTCTCGAAATGTAAAATATAAAAAAAATATTTTAAATATATAGATGTATATTCTTAGTCTTACCTCTTCTAATTCACCACTAAAACGCTTCGGCCTTAATGCCCTGCACAGGGCAAAGGCCACATGAGCACCATTGACTGCGGCCAAAGCTGCAGCCCACAGCAGGGCGTCCGGTCTGCACGATTGCTCGCGACGACGTCTGCAAAATAATAAACATATTAATATCAATTTAGAATATTTATTAGGTATATCAATATTTACCCGTTGTCCGTCCGCCCCTGGTACTCGAAACGATCACCATCCTCTCGATGGCGGTGATGAAAACCTTCAGGAGTCGTCGATTGCTGGTAATGCGAAAGCGGTAAAGTGTGACGACTGCTGGTCGTTGTTTCCTGGTGACGTTTGGACAATATACTGCTGCAGAAGTAAATGACAAGTTGATTTTATTTCTTGGCACTTGCAATATTATTAAATATAAATTTACCTTTTATGAAACGTCATGTATTCATCACCTCGCAGCGCCCATGCTGATAGGGCTACGGAACTCGAAATCATCATAAATCTCAACCACAAGCACCCGCGAGATCCTCTTGCGGGGGCGCAACTGGCTAGCACCAAAAGAAGAAAAGTTACCTGAAATAGAAAATATTTTAATACACTTAGTAAAAAAAAGAACTATTCTGTTCTGGCACATCTAATGATCTATTCTTCTTCACCTGAAAGTAAACATGCTGCGGCGGTCGCCAAGAATCGCAAGTAGTCGAAGCAAACTTCCACCAAGGCTTAACTTCGTCCTTGATGACGTCGTCTATGGTCACGTCTCTCCTGGTTACATCATCAGCAATCAGTTCTCCGCCTGAATTTGTAGCATCACCACTCGCCACGTCTGGTGTGGAACCACTTGTGTCCAGAGCGGCCGAAGATGAAACAAGACCTCGACCAACCACTTCATCTGGAGGAATAGACAAATTAGTATAAAGTTTAGAATAGTTTTGCACAATTATTGAAGACAGACCTTCGCTTGAGACGACTTCGCCGCTTCTACTTTCAATACTTTGGCGAATTTCTTCAGACTTTAGTTCTTTAGATCTTCGTTGACCACCTGGATGCCCATTTCGATGGTGACCGGGATTTAAACTAAAAAATAATAGAAATTGTTATAATACGTCTTAAGGCAAGTTGCATAAAATTCTCGAAAAATATAGTGATCAAGATGACCCAGAAAAAAAAAATTTTTTATTGATTATCGATTCAGAAGTTTTTGCAAATTCAGAAGTTGGCTTTTTTCATTTAAGAGGGTATTTTAGTATAGAATTTCAATAAAATTGGATTTTTTTTTTGTTTCATATTTTCAAAGTTTGAATATTTAAGAATATGGGTACGAGAAGATTTTTGAAAATTTGATTTATTTTTGGAGATATAAGCATTTTACTGGCTAGTTTTGGCAGGGTCTAATCGGACAAAAGGCATAAGAAAGTCATTAGATCAATTTATGACAGTTTATCGTCAAATGAACTATTATTTCGATGTTTAGGTTCAGAAACTCAGAACAATAATGAGTCTCTAAACTCGTTGATTTGAATTTTCGCGCCGAAGCATATTCATTCCCGATCTCTGGTAATTGAAATAGCAACATTTATTGCTGTTTGCCTATTCAATAAAGGTTTCTTTTCGATTTTAAGAATGATGACCCTTATGGTAATGCAAATTGGGCCTAAAACTCATTCATTTGCTGTAAGGCGAGACAATGCCCGGATTGAACGATCTGAAATACATCCAACGCTTCAAAGAAGGCTCAAAGAAGGCTAGAACTGCTCGATTGAAAGAGAGATATGCAGAAGATAGTTTTTTTTTAAGTAGAAGAACGTCCGATACATAAAGCAGGAATGGCAGGTAAAATAAAATAAGTATAACATATCATTTTATGACTTTGACCGCAAAAAACTTCATGCAAAACTTCAAATGCGTTTTTCTCAGAACAGACTTTTTCAGTACTGTTGACACGATTTCTCAAGTTCTACTCGACCGATTCACTTGAAATGTTCAGAGAAGTTCTTGTTTATAGACCTATCTATAGCCTGAACTAAGATTATCCCCAAATTCCAATTTTTACTATTTTTAAAAAAATCGAGATACCTACTCAAAAAATAGTAAAAAAGACA